>NC_084966.1:352500-432500 GCF_949316205.1 Platichthys flesus | reverse complement strand
TGTGTGTGTCTGTGTGTGTGTCATCATGGTTCTGATCGGAGCTGCGATCAAATCCGTCCTCAGGTTTCTGAACAAGACTCGAGGTGAGTGGGATGATGTTTGTTCCGGGCGAGCGAGCATCACTTGTACTTGTAGAGAGAGAGTGTTAATGTTATCATGTAGTTCTCATGACATCACATAACCCTGCCATCTGATTGGCTGACAGGACTCATCTTTGTCAAATTTTGGCTTACGATGTTTTAGGCAGTAGGTAACCATAGCAACCGTCTGTTAGCTTCCTCGAGGAGATGTGGAACCACCTCAAAGACCTCAGGCCTTAAGGAACCTTCTCAAGGAACCTTTCCTCTCCGGTGCCAAACAAGGAACCAGCTGAAGGTCTCCATGTACCTAACAAAGAATCCCCTCAAGCACTGGGACCTCCTCACTGAAGCCTGGGGCCTTCCCAAGGAGAAGAAGTCCTTTTCAAAGACCCAAGTGAGGTTCTCAACATAGAGACATGGAACCAGCTGAAGCTCCAGAGACCTGGATAAGCCCTTCCACACCTGGTGGTCTCCACAGGGAGTGTCTTCAACTGTCCTTGGTACCTTTTCCAAGACCCTGGATCTTTCTCTGGGACTATTTATGTCTGGTACTTCTCATGACAGCCCCAGGACTCTGAGAACCCACTTGGCTCTCCTGCAGGAGCTTCTGTGGCTTCTCAAGAACCCTGGGACTATTTGAGGAGCTTGGGATTCCTCTGTAGACAAAGTTCAGCGGGATCTTTTGGGTTCTGTGACCTTGAAGTCGTGACCGAAGCGTCTCGTCTGAGGCTCGTTTGTGACCCTTCAGGTTTCATTGGAGCTTCAGAAGGTTCTGTGGGTCCAACAGAGCTCACTCAGCTTCACTGGAGACCTGATTGATCGTAGGTGTGAATGGTTGTTGGTCACTGTATGTCGGCCCCTGTGATTCGACGGCTCTCCAGGTTAAACTCCTCCCCACACCCAATGTCAACTCCTCAAAATGTCCATCACAGGATCAGGCTGAAAATCTCTAATTCTAAAGTTCAGTTCACAAGAAGAATCAAAGTGATGTCGAAGGAGGAGACACGGTGTGACAGGTCAGGACAGGGGCCGGCAGGAAGGGAAGGAAACAAGGCAGCTGTGGGTTTCAAAATAAAACAGGTCGCAAGGCAACATGCAGGATAAAATGGTGACAATAGTGGTGCTGCTCCTTCAAAATAAAAGCCCCTGGAACTGTGTGGGTCTGAGGTCACCTTGAGGAAGAGTGCTGCACCACTAATCATCACTGTGTGTGTGTGTGTGTGTGTTTGTGTGTGTGTGTGTGTGTCTCTGCAGCAGGGGACAGGGACAGTAAGTGGTCGGTTCACTACACTACCCAGAAGCCTCAGCAGGGTCTGGTCTTCATCCCGGGGAAGAGACGCTCGGGCAGCGTGGACGATCTGCGAGGTGAGAGGTCAAAGGTCGACTGCTTCCTGTGAGAGTGTGTTTTCAATTCATCATTTCAATATTAAAATTGATTATGGAAATAAAAGTAATTATTAGAAATTAATTCATTACTGACTAGATGTTTAATCGACTGATCGCATTGTTCAATACTGAGGAAGAGCCAGCTGCAACACACAGCCACACACACACACACACACACACACACACACACACACACCCTCTGCTGCAGACTGCATCACAGCCGCTGCAGTGTCACATGCCACCTCCTCCACAAGCTGCTCCTCTGCTCTGACATCATTTCATTCTGGATTCATTAATTGATTGATGATTGAGAGTCAGCATCTTTATCTTAAACCTGATTCATAGATTTTAGGTTTTTATGTCCTCACTGTGATACTTTACATGTACTGATGATTGATTGATAAACTCTTACTGATTATTGATCATATGATGATCTTTCCCATCTGTTATCTTTAATGTATGTCTGTGTGTGTCTGTGTGTGTGTGTGTGTGTGTGTAGTGTGGAACAGGCTGACTCAGCAAGGCTACAGTGGACACGCCAGCTCACACCGCCGCCAGCAGAGCCCCGCCTCCCCTCTGTCCTCTGCTGGCCTGGACCAATCAGAGGGCAGCAGGCGCCGAGGATGGAAGGACAAAAGCAGGAAGATGGTTAGTGACACACACACACACACACAGACAGACACACACACACCAACAAATGCACACAAATCTGCTATTCACTCATGAATATGAATGATTATTCAAATTAATATTCATATTATTCATATGAATATTAAAATGGTCATATTATTATAATCAGGCAACCTGCTGGTCAAACAGGGATGATGATTTATTCTAACATTTATTTTCTGTGTCACATGATTCACTTTGATTCATCTTCTGTTCCTCATTTTTATCTCCTCCTATCTTCACCTCCTCTCCTCTCTCTTCTTTCGTCTCTCCTCTCATCACCTCCTTTCCTCTCTCCTATCTTCACCTCCTCTCTCCTCTCTTCACCTCCTCTCCTCTCTCCTCTCTCCTCCCTCCTCTCTTCCTCTCTCCTCTCTCCTCTCTCCTCTCTCCTCTCTCCTCTCTCCTCTCTCCTCACCTCCTCTCTCCTCTCTCCTCTCTTCACCTCCTCTCCTCTCTCCTCTCTTCCTCTCTCCTCTCTCCTCTCTCCTCTCTCCTCACCTCCTCTCTCCTCACCTCCTCTCTCCTCTCTCCTCAGAGATCCAGAATCTTGGACTTCCTCTCTCAGTCTTGTTTTTCAGTTTGTTTCAGGTTTTCAGTTTGGAGGAGAAAGGTAAACTCGGGTCAAACTAGACTAGTTTAGTTTAGACTAGTTTAGTTTAGACTAGTTTAGTTTAGCCTGAACTAGAGTTTTCTCCTCCTCCCCCCTGAACACAGGTCAGTAGATTCCACTAAGTTAAACTCTACCATCGGCTCCTTTGAGGTTAAACCAGACTTTACCAGGTTCAGTTCACCCCGGGTCCAACTAGACTCTGGTTTAATGAGATGCTAATTGAACAGAACCAGAAACCAGCCGGGTTACATTAACCTCGTTAAACATGACACCCGACGTCGTTAGCTATCTACGTGACTCGTGACTGGTTGAACTGTCGTGAATGTTAAAGCTCGTTGTTTTGTCTTCAGTCGTCGACGTCATCAGAAGAAGACGAGAGGTTGATCCTGAACAACACTCGACCTCTGACCCCGCTGGTCCTGAACCCCGTCACCTCTCGCTGGGACGTCCTCCCCCCCGACAACGAGCCAACGGCCTATTTCGAGATGGAAGCGACATCTCGGCTTCCGACTCCGGAGGAGAGGATGAGGCGGCAGGCGGACGCCATCCCTGCTGATATCGTGGCCATTAATATAACAGGTAGAGGAGGGAGGTCCAGACTCGAGCCCTGGCTCCTCCTCCCAAAGCTGAGATGGTAACGTTCTTCTTCTTCTTCTCTCCGTCTGCAGGGGAGAGTTTTGATCGACAGGCCAGTTTTCGAAGAACCGTGTCCAGCTGCGACTCGTTGACCCACCGACCCCGAAGCCTGAGCCGCCGCAAGACTGTGACAGGGATACCTGATGATGTCAGCAGCACGCTGGGTACAAGCTCCACCCTCTCACTCCTGCATCACATCTGCTGTCAATCACTCCATCAATGAGTCTGAGTTCCTCCTTCTGTCTCCAGACTCGTCTTTGGCGTCCTGTGATCTCCCTGGTCAGTTCTCTCCCTCTGCGTCCTCCTGTGGCTCCGCCCACGAGCAGGAGGTGGAGACGGAGGACATCAGTAAGGATTCAGCAGTGCGAAGGATCCGGGCCCCGAGAGGAGCCGGGATGTCCAGCCTCATGGCCTCCCTCACCTCCTCCCCTTCACCAGGGCCTCTCCCCAGTCTGTCAACCAACTCCTCTCTGAGCTCTGAGGCCAGCTGTCACAGCGCCTCCTGCAGGACGCTCAGCGCCTCCTCGTCCTGCTGCCAGGTCAGTTTAGCAGAAATTATTTGCACATCTAAAAACATTGAAGACAAAACTCTGATTAAGTTTCTTTCTGCAGTCTCAGGATGTACAGGGTTTCCCCAGCGACCAGCAGCCTCTTCTGCCCTTTGACCCCCCCGCCAGAATCGTCCCACTGTCCACCTCCTCCCCCGTCTCCTCCTCTCTTCCCAGCACTCCCAGCCATCCCCTGGCACCAGAGTGGTCGTACCCCATCGCCGAGCCGCTGAACGAGACTCCTCGTGTCTCTCCTTCCTCCTCCCACTACCTCTCCTCCTCCTCCATTACAAACTCAGAGTTCAGCTACCAGGCTCTGGGCGAGCAGGGCGACCCACAATCCTCCTGTGATGGGGGTTCGTACAGGGGGAACAGATGGAGCTACCAGCCGCTCTCCCCCAGCTCCAGTGTCCTCAGTGGTCCCACCGGGGACGAGTGGGGCGACGTCAGCCAGGAGACGAGAAGTGTTTCTGGGGAAGGTTGGAGCTGTGACCCCCTCCTCTCCTCTGGTCGCTCGTCTCCGGCGTGTTCGGAGAGAACAACGTCCTCCCCCCCGTTGAACAGTGAGAGAAGAAGATCCAGCACCTCCTCCTCCAACTCTCGCTCCAGCATCCACAGCATCTCCCTCCGCAAGTCCAAGCTCCCGCCTCCCCCGCCATTACGTGATGACTCCCTGCGGCGCCCCCGGCCGTGTCGTAGTAAGTCCTCCCGCTCCTTGTCCAGTCCTCGCCAGCAGTGCAGTCCCCAGAGCCTGGAAGACGGCTCCCAGGGGACGCCCACCTCGTCCCCTGGGAGCTTCTACGACCCCTGGGTTCCCCGGACTCACACCAGAAGACGTCAGAGCGGTCTGAGCTGCGGGGCGGTCACGACCTTTGAACCCTTAAACCTCCAGACAGCGACCTCTGCCGACTCCCCTCCCCCAAGCCCCCCCGCCGCCCACGTCCTCGCCCCCGGGTCTCCAGGCTCGGAGGAGGAGGAGGGGCTTAGATTTACTCTCAACCCTCAAACAGTTCCTCGTGGTCTGCAGCGCCTCGCGTCGCCCTCTAGTGGATACTCCAGCCAGTCGAACACCCCCATACCTGGCACACCTGTGTCCTCCCCCCTCTCCCCCTCCTCCCCTATCACAGCAAGTCCTGGAGCCTTTTCCCTCCCCCCGACCTCCCCCTCCTCCTCCTTCCCGCTGTCGCTGACCAGGAAGGAAGGAAAGCCAAAACCTCCCGTTCCGGAGAGGAAGTCGTCGCTCATTTCCTCGCTCTCCTCGTCCTTTTCTTCCACTTCCTCCCTCTCTTCCTACACTTCCTCTGATTCATCTACCAGACATCTTCTCCTACCTCCTCCCCCTCCCCCTCCTCCTCTCCCAGATTCCTTCTCTCTTTCACCTTCTCTCGCCTTCTCCCCCATTCGTCATTCTCCTTCTCTCTATCACTCCCTACCTGCTCCTCCACCTCCACCTTCATCTCTTCCTCCCCCTCCCCCTCCTCCTCCTCCCCCTCCTCCTCCTCTTCCTCTTTCCTCCCGTCCTCCCCCCCCGCCCTACTCCTACGTTGTGCGGCAGACGCCTCATCAAGCTCTTCCGTTCACGTCATCGTCACCAAACTTCTCTCTTCCTAAATCTTGTCCCCCACCTCCCCCACCTCCCCCACCTCCCCCTCCTCCTCTTCCCCCAGCCCCTGTGACCCCCCTCCTCCCAACATCACCTCTCAGGTCTCAGAACCGTCGTGTCAACGTGGCCACACCCACTTGTCCCCTGGTCACCGCCCAGGCTCTGCAGGGGGTCAAGCTTCGCTCCATCAGGACCCAGGGAGCCTTGCTCAGTAGCACTGTGCTAGCCGATGCACACAGGTCTCATGCTAACCAACCAAGCAAAGAACCTCCACTAGACAGGTCTGTTCTATCCAATGTGAACTTGGCTAACACTGGTGTGAAGCTAGCGGAGGACAGATCACAAACCACTGGTTATGACCTCAGAGGTAGTGAAGACAAAACAACTGAAGACGTTACAGCTCATGCTAATCCTGGTGGCCTGGCGTATGCTGATGTTGAGCTAGCTGGGAATGCACCACAAAATGCTGTCTATTACCTTGCTAGCAATGACACTAAAACACCCAGAGCATCAATGGCTAAAGCTAGCACTCCTAGCCAAGCTAACACTCAAACAGATCACGATAACTGCAACCAAACCAAAACTGAGACGCTTTCACTCGACAACTCAGAGTTCACTCGTCTTCACAGCCTACAAGGTTTTGTTTGTAGCACAGCCGCCAATCAGAGACTCGCTGGACCTCAGGTGACCACTGCTCAAGATGTCCTGACCAATGAGAGGAGGGATTCAGACCTGTACACTACGCTAACTAACAATCAAGTCCCCAGTCCTGATATGCCCTGGGTCAACATGTCTCAGGGTACCAACAAAAAAACCTTCGACTTCATTACCCAACGTCCAACAGATGCTAAGCTAACTGAGCCTGGAGAGAAACAAGGAAACATTAAAGATTCTTCTTCACGTTCTCCGTCACGAACAAATCAAAAGTCTCACAGAGGAAACAGAACAATAACGTCAGAGAGAGAAGACGTCGTCCGGAACGATTCAGACGTGTTGAACCACGGAGCAGCTGATGGAGATTCCTCAGAACTTTGTGATTTACAACAGATCAAAAATGATGTTTTAACGATACGAAGCCCACAGGAGCTCCGGTCCCCGGAGAAGCCGTCGCTGCCTAAGAAGCCCGACCTTTGCATTCTCATGGCATCTCCTGAAGCCCAACGAGGACCAGGTGGACAAATCACCTCGTCCTATCCTGGGCTCAATAAAAAAGAGCAGCAGCTTCCTATTGGTGCATCTTCACCAAAACACTTTATATACCCAACAGCTGTCGGAACACGTGCAATAAACGCAGCTACTGGTGACATCATTGCAGCTGACCGCCCCCCTCCGAGGCAGAAACCACCGGCTCTTCACGAGAAGCCAGATGTTTCATCGACCTCTTCCAGAACAAAACCACTTTCAGCATCTCAGAAGAAGAAGGAGGCGTCTGAAGGAGCATCCGAGGCTTGTGGCACTCTGGATGTCACTGGTGTGTCATGGACCCAGAGCTCCAGCCCCACAGGAATTATGGACACCAGTGGCTCTAGATTCACGTTCAATGGGAGCGTGGGTACTCTGGAGGACTGTGGTACCTCAGGAGCGTGGAGAATCATGGAGTCATCAGGACCTCTGACCCAGACCGGAGCAGCAGACCCTGGTCGTGCTCGGATCACGAGGACGACACTTGATGAGGACGAGAAAACCGTTCACAAGAGGATGATGAGGTCGTTGCTGGCTGAAGATGAAGAGGAGGATCACAAGATGGAGGAGAGAGTGATGAAGACAACGATGATGATGGCGTCCTCCACGAAGAACAAATTAAGGAAGAAGAGGAGAAGGAGGACGGGGGGGCAACTGCTTATGATGTCATCAACTAGGGAGCCGTCCCTCTCATCGTCTTCATCCTCATCATCATCTTCATCCTCATCTGGTGATGAAGATGTGATGAGAGAAGGAAAAATGCAAACAAGGGAGGAAGTGTCCGGTGCTCTGATTGGTCAGAGCAGGTACTCCCTCACTAGCGCTCTGTCCTGTGACAGCCTGCAGGGGGAGCTGTGGCTTCCAGACCTCCTGATACAGGAACCAGAGTTGAGGAAGGAGGACGGACAACCTCAGGACGGTGAGATCACTTCCTTTTATCTAAATTCAATATTAAAACCCAATCAACAGAGAAGTTAAAGTTTAAATGAACGTCCATCTTTGTTTTTGTGTGCAGCTGATTTGTTCGAGAGTGTTTCAGCAGATCAGATGTTCGTCTCTGGTCGACCACGAACCACCGAGGATCTGTTCACCTTCATCCACAGGTAGGAAAACCCTCTGTCCACCACACATCCTACAACGTGTCCACCATGTTCTCACCCATCTGCCTGATTCTCCCTCTGCCGCTGTGGAGCAGTGCATTATGGGAAGGCACAGCATGAAGGCCTGGGGTTTGGCTGCAGGTAAAGATGTGACTGGTCCCTGAAGGTGTAGTTGATGGAGTGAAGGTGTGACCACGGCAGAGTTCAGTAATTAGCTCCCAGTTGTCTTCATTAGCTTATTGTACAACTAGAACCTGTTGGTTTGTCCCACAGAGAGAAATCCTCTCGTTTCCTGAACTCCTCTGTTCTTCTAGTTTCCTCTCGTGATGTTCTGTGTTGGTAGAGTTGAAGGTTCCATCCAGTGTTCCCTTCGCTCTTCATCTCTGTGACCACCACGGTCCTGGATTCACAGAGAGGAGCAGCTTCTTGTTGAAGGTCAAAGTAAAACACGTGTTCTTCTGTTTGTCTCAGGTCAAAGAGGAAGATGTTTGGGAGAAGAGATTCAGAGGACGACACACATTACACCTCCTCCTCTTCCTCCTCCTCCTCCTCCTCCTCCCCCCCGGTGACCCCCACTGACCCCTCCCCCCAACTTGCAACATCTAGAGGTCAAAGGTCGAGGAGAAGCGAGAGCTTCAAGGCGCTCTTACTGAGGAAAGGGAGTCGTTTGGATTCATCTTCGAGAATCTCTGCTGTCGAGCGGCTTCGCAGAGTGTCTTCTCCTGCCGCTGCTTCTGACCACCAGGGGGCGCCGGCACAGCCACGAGCAGCACGCCAGCCCAGCAGTAAACCCACAAACTCGTCACACGCCTCAGACACACATGACGCTGACATGGCGTCTCTCACGTCTCCGTGCACGAACTTGTCTGTGACGTTTTGTTTGAGACACAATCCCCTCCTCTTCACCTCCTCCTCTTCCTCTTCCTTCCTCTCCTCCTCACGACCTCGCTCCCTCACCCCTCCCTGCTCCAGCAGCCGACGCTTCGCCGCTCGCTGCCGCCTCTTCGCCGCCCCCATGACCGCCATATCAGAGGGGGGGAGCGAGGAGGAGGCTGAGGACGATGAGGTTTTCGAAGTGGAACTAGTCAGAGATGAAGACTTCCTGAAACCTTTTTAGATGAAGATTTGACAGGAAGTGAATGTTGATGAGGAAACTGTCCCGACAGGTCCAGGTTCTCTTCAGGTCCCAGAGTCCACGTGGCCAGGACCTGAACCGGATCTTCATCACACAGTCGTCACGTCACAGAGCTGCAGCCGCTCAGTGGATCTTCTCCACGTGTCTTCTCATGTCCTGATCTGGAGGAAACTGATCTGTTGCATCCAGATCAAGAAGCTGATTCATGAAATCCACAAAAGATTCCTCCAGATCAAATCCTGATGAATGTGAAACGATAATAATCATGTAGAGTCAGACTGTATGAGAATAATGACGTAGAAATGATTTTGCACTAAAATTATCTTTAAACTTTAAACCCTCTAGTTAATATTTGAACATAACTATAAAAACTTATTACGTTTGTATTCTAATCTTTTTAAAATCGAATGTAACTCATCATCTGAGACTGAAGTTAAGCAGAGTTATGGAAAGAGAGAAAATAAAGAAAATAAGAAAGATGAGGAATCAGATTACCTGCATGATAATCTGGTTTATGTATAATTATATTATTTATATCACTCAGCCTGACTGACACTCTAATGAATAAAGGATCCAGTTGTAAATACAGCTGTTCTTCTTCACTCTCTTGAAGTAGTGTGTGTGTATGTGTGGGGGGGGGGGGGGTTAAATGATTGAGGTTGAGGATCATTATCATCATCTGTGTGGAACGTTCAGATTTATTCTATTAACTTTAGAGATGAAATCCCAGAGATGATAAAGAGAAAATGAGAATAAAGAGGGAAACATTTCAATGTAAATAAAAAAAACTGTAAGAAACGAGGCAGAAATAACAATAAAGGTCAATTTCCAGTTACTTGTTTTGTTTATTCACCATTAAAACTTTTATACTAATAAAACAGTTTGAACTCTTTTATTTTGAAGGTCTGGTGCTCTTCAAACTCCAGTCCTGGCCACTGGGCGGCGCTGTGGTCCTGGTGCTCTCGGCTGGTTTCCGCTCTCTTGTGTTGGTTGCTGGTGGTTTGATGTGTGAGCCGGATCATCGGGTTCCTGAAGCCGCTTCGGGCCCTGACGAGGTTTCAGAGGGATTTTCCAGAGGTTGTGATGAGGTTCAGCAGCTGTTCCGCACATTTCATGGTTCTTTAGGAGATATGAAGATATTTCGGGGAAGTTCCAGCGGAGGTTTGACAGTTTTCACGTTGTTATGGAGGTTCTGACGGATTCAGATGGCAAATGTTCTTCTGCTTCGAGACGTTCCAGAGATCCAGATGTTCTCCAGGAGGTTCTGTGGTTTCAGATGTTTGAGACATTTTGGGAACGTATCTGGAAGCTCAGGGGGTGTGATGGACTCACATCACAGTGGTTCTCTCGAATGGTTTTAAAGCTTCAAGGCTTTCTTCATGAGCTTTCTGAGGTGTTTATAGAATGTGTTGAGAGGAGCAGATTTCAAACTGAGGTTCTTAGGACTTTCTGAAGGTTCTTGTGAGTTTCTCAGGGTTCTTGTGCTTGAGGTGTCAACTAGAAGGTGGTTGTGGTTCTTGGTCTTTTAAGAGGATGTAGAAGTCCTTTCAAAAGTTCTGTGAATTCATGAGGACATTTGAAGAACCATGAACATCTTAGTGAGTTCTTTGGATGTTCCTGAGGTTCTTGACCATTCTCCTTGGTTCCACGAGGAAGTTCTGCCAGCCGAGGAGAGGAGTAGAGTGTCATTAATGCAGGAACATTAAAGTCTTGTTGGTGACTGAGACGTGCAGAGAACAAGTGAGTGTGTGTTGGTGCGAGCGCCGGCAGCTGTGTGTGTGTGTGTTGTGTGTGTGTGTGTGTGTGTCAGGAGTCAGATGAAGCAGTCGCACAAACATCTGTATTGTCAGGGCGCCGCAGCAGAGCGAGTCCCGGAGGAACCACACAATCTGTGATGGTTGTTATTGGGATTTTTATGCTTTGCCTCCAAACTGGGGAAGAAAGACACGAGGGATTTTATTTCTGTCAGCGCGGCCGAGGCCTGGAACCAGGACACGTGTGGCCGCCGGGCGCAGAGGGCGAGCGGCTGCCAGGACGACGACAAACATTTCATTTAATAATCAATAGATTTCATGGTTCACTTCACTTGATGAACCATTCCAGATGTGACGCCCTCGTCTCTATTCATTAAATATTCAATATATTCAATATTATTTTCCATCTCAACATCAACACTTCAGATTTTACACTCGATCAATTCATTGAGAAATAATCACCAAAGTGTCTCCACGCTTCAGTTCAGATTCAAATGATTCAGTTCTTGATTTATTCTGAAGTTTCTGGATTTATTAAATAATGAGAGACTATTCAGGGGATTATGTTAAAAATGTCAATGTGGTGTAACCATAAAAGAATAATTAACCCTATCACACCACATCCTGTAGTTTGACAGCATCTTACGTCTGTGTCCATGAATATTAAATCAAATGACCGGAACATGAATATTATCTTTGATTTGAGAGCAGTCAACTTCCTCGGGGGGGGTAACCACCACTCGCGGAGCCGTTTAGCTAATTTGTGTAAGAAAAGCATGTGACAGGAAGTGAGGTCACATAGAAGAACCCATGATGATCCCAACTGCTGCGTGTTGTGTTAGTAACTCTTAGAATAAATAAAGATCTGATGTTTGAGGCTTTGACCCAGGAAAACATTCCTCATTCATCATGAGTCAAACCTTCAAACCTGGTTCTGACATGTGTCCCTGATGAGGATCCTAATCAAACTCAGATACCAGGAGTTCATGATGGTGATCCAACATGTAACAGGAATTAAGTGTTTCTGTTCCATCCCTGATCTCCATGAGGAATCTGCAGGGTTCTGTCCCAGTGACACTCTGACAGGAACAGGAGCAAACTGGAAACATTACAGAACTCTGTTTCCTCTGTGCTTACAAATCAATGTTCACTTCATCTGTTCACTGTCACGCTTGATTCCCAGTCCCACTCTCCTCTGACTGAAGCATCAGGTGGAGTCACTGGTGTCACTGGTGTCACTGGTGAGGGTTGGGCGGAGTAAACACAATTTTTCATAAAGAAATCAAATGTGGGACAAACTCTATCTTGTACTGAAATAACATAGTTTTAATAGTTTGAGCTCAAATAAAAGCAAAAGGATCTTCAGCTTGTTTCCTGTTCTCTACTGCAAAACACACAGAGCTTCATTTGTACAAGAGGATCCACAGTCTCTGATCCTGTTCTGGATCATGTTGGAGAATAGAATCAAAGCTGATTGAAGCTTGAGGCTTTGACTCCAGGTTTCAGGAGGATCAGAGAAGGTGAACCAGGCACAGCTGAGAGGAGCTGGTCAATCAACACTCCTGAGTCAAGAGACAGAAGGAGATCTGCTGCAGGAGGAGCAACAGGAGGAGGAGAGACACAGGAGTGACCCTCAGGAAGAAGCAGACACCAGCAGAAGCTCCAGGTCCTTTGAGGTAGAGTTGTGACTAGATGTCTGTGATGAAGAAGCTGAAAAGCCCCTGGTAGCTCTCTTGCTGCTGGGAGACCCTGTGGTGTGGTCTGTGGAACACAGGGTTCTTCAGGTTCCACAGGTTCCACAGAAGTCTTCACCAGATGCTTTAGGAGTGAAGAGGAGCTCTCCTGGTTCTCCACAGACAAACGGCCTGGAAGACGTGACAGAGGTTCCTGGACATGTTTTTTATATCTGACACAAGTTCAGACCGGTTTTCAATCCTTGAATCAATAATGAAATATCAAACAGTTTACAGATGACCAGGGTCAGAAGAAGTTCTCCAGGGTCAAACTGGGTGACGGGGCTGGGGTAAGATCAGGTTCTCTGAGAGTTCCTCCTCCTGGAGGTAGAACATCTGAGAGGGCCGACCATGGTAAAAGGGTTGAAGTTTCTCAAGGACGATCAAGAGGTTGTTGGAGAGGTTCCAAAGTGGGCGTGTGCTAAATGTTAGAGAGCCGTGGAACAAGTCGGGATCTGGAGTTAATGGACGTGACAAACTGAAGTGACCTGCATGAAGAAACAGCCTCCGCTCTGAGATCCAGGACCTCCTGCACTCAGGTCTGGAGAGAAGCAGGTTTCAAAAACATCCACGTGTCTGTGTATATATATTCATATTTATATTTATATATATAAATATACATATACACGTGGATGTAATACAAACACACATGAGCAGACAAACACAGTCCTGATGATTCATGATTCCTGCTAAATCACGATTCTTACAAACTAATGTGAAATGTGTTGGCATATTCACACACACACACACACACACACACACACACACACACACACTGGGAAGCTGAGTGATTTGATATCTGATGGAGCAGATGAACAAATAAGGGTGGAACTCTGAGAACAGAAACTCTTTCACATCGTGTGTGTGTGTGTGTGTGTGTGTGTGTGTGTGTGTCTGAACTTTTGGCTTCTGGCTCGTTTCCAGTCATTACTCTGATAGTCCGTCAGTGTGTAGTGTTGTCGTACAGTGTGTGTCTCTGGACCTTCTGTGTGCTGAGTGAGTGTGTTTGTGTTGCACTGGGTTGTCTCATCATGTTGGAGTCGTGACCCGTGTTGAAGACTTCCTGTTTTATGGAGGCAGAACTCAGGAAGTGTTCGGTGCGTTGTTGGATCAAACCTCAGGGAACATGTCAAACTTTTTAAACCCTCAAATCCAAAAGCCATGCTGGGGGGGGGGGGGGGAGGGGGGCAGGCAGAGCTGGTTTTGTTAAACCTGTTGCGACGCCCCTGCTCGAACACTGAGAGTTTTGTGATCAATGAGTTTTTAAAGTTTGTTTGTTTGTTTGTGGGAAAAAGTTTTAACGTTAAACTGATCAACATGTCCAGCTGCTGCAGTTCACTGTCCGTCCACTAGAGAGAGCGCTGCACTGCGCAACAGCTGCTGCAACATCTGGCAAAGTTCACCAACATCTGCACGCACGCGCCTCCCTCCTGTATTTCCGTGTGAGGATGAGGCTACTCCTGCAGAGGAGGAGCAGGAGCGCGCATCTCGCACGGAGCTGAGCAGGAGAAACACACTCGGTCCTGCAGCTCCTGCTTCACTGGAAGTCTTCCCGTCGGTCCGCAGATCAGGGTCCTCAGCGGGTCCATGTGTGGAGCCGGAGGAAGGAGCGGCTGAGGAGGAGGAGGAGGAGGAGAAGGAGGAGGAGGATGAAGGCTCCAACGCTCCGTGCGCTGCTCAGACCCGACACCGTGTAAGATGCCACCGGGCCCCCGAGCTCGGCACGCGGCTCGGACCCAGAGTAACCCGGGATAACTTTACACAGCTACACAACTACACAACAAGTACACAACAGTGAGGAGTCCCTGCCTGGGACGAGCCGGAGGGAGAAGCCGGGATCAGCGCGTCCTGAGCGGCCAGAGGAGCGCACAGAGCCGCGGAGAGAAGAGCGCAGGTACAGGATCTGATCCCAGTTCTATCACCTCTAGTTCTATGTCTTCACTGGCTTTCGATCAAGAAAAGTTTTCATCTTCTTTAGAACTCTGAATTAATTTCTATCTCTATTTCTCTATCTCTCTACCTATCTATCATCCATCTCTCTCTCTCTCCATCTCTCTATCTATTTACTCCATTGATGTGTATTTAACTTGTAGAAAAAGTGTAAATAACACATTTAAATTGGAAATGTTCTAATTTATCTATTAACCTTTGTTTATAGTTTACTCAGTTTATGAGGCGTTAAATCTCTCGTACAACATACTTCCATAAATGTGCCACGCCCCCTCACATGCCCCCGACATGTGTCGCTACATTTGTGAAGAACAGTCAGCAATCGTGTGCTACAGCTAACGTTGCTATCTGTATGCTAATGTTAATGTCGAAGAATATTTTTATGCTTTACAACTTTTGTTACGTGTGGTCATCAGTTTGTTTTCTGATTTCTCGCGTTACTCCACCTAGTGGTCAGGTGGGGGATGACAGGTTG
The DNA here is from genome assembly GCF_949316205.1 of Platichthys flesus. Taxonomy (NCBI): domain Eukaryota; kingdom Metazoa; phylum Chordata; class Actinopteri; order Pleuronectiformes; family Pleuronectidae; genus Platichthys; species Platichthys flesus. The sequence continues at coordinate 417,636 of NC_084966.1, read as the reverse complement.
TTGTGATGAAGGTCGTGGGAAGTGATGAAGAGCTCCGGCTCATCCACGTGATGCTTCCTGTTGTGTTCAGGTGTGTTTGTGTTTCTTCAGGTCGTCGGCCATGTTGCTCCCACGGCCCCAGGTCCTGTCGGCGCTCCTCGTCCTGCTGCTGGCTGCCGGGCGCTGCACCGCGGGCGCTCTGCTCAGAGGCTCCAGCACCAGGGCGGAGGGGCGTGTGGAGGGCCGCAGCATGGTGGAGCTGGTGGGCCGGCCCCCAAGGGCCCGGACGGAGACCAGGACCGAGACCAGGACGGAGACCAGGGCCAAGACCATGACCGAGACCGAGACCAGGACGGAGGCGACGGTGGCACTCGATGGGAAAGAGAGAGTGAACAGGTCACAACATGGAATAGGTCAGTGATAATAATAATAATAAGGATAATAATAATAATAAGGATAATAATAATAATAAGGATAATAACCCTACAGCCGTACGTTCTGATTGGATCTGCAGTGAGCAGGCAGATGATGTCACGTGGTTACTCTTTGACACAAGGAGTTTATCAGTATCTAACAAACGTAGAAAACGAAATGAGATCTGGTTGAACTTCCTCTGATGCTCGTTAATATGAAACCAGTGAGTCACTAACGAGGTGCAGCTGATTGATCAGAGACTTCACTGATCTAACACAAATATCTGAGTTCACTAAGTTCAATGAGGAGTTTCGATGAACTTCTGAGAGTCGAATCAACATGTTTTCACAGAAACTCTCTGAAACTCATTTTTAATATTTTGTGGTTGTTGAACATGAAACCACAGGTTGTCACGGTGATGTTCGACTTTGATGCGTCACAGCAGGTCCTGAATCGTTTCCATGACAACCGAAGTTAAACAAGTTCACGTCTCCTCGGTTACACAACGTTTGTGTTGATGATGTGAATCAATATTAGTTTAAACTTGAACAAGGAGTGAATTTGTTTTGATGAATAAACACTGAATTTATACAATAAATAAACACACTGTCACCACAATCAGATAAAACTCACAAACAGTGAGTCTATAGAAAGAAAACACAAACACACTCAGATCAGCTTCATAATCCATGTCTGAGGGATCATAAAAACAACAGTGAGTTTATATAATAAAGAAGAAACTGAATTTTATAGGTATGATGTTAAATAAACAGACGTTCAGTTACAGACTCGTCGCTTTGAAACTCTGAGACTCTGAGACTCTGAGACTCTGAGACTCTGAGACCCTGAGACTCTGAGACTCTGAGACCGTGAAACCCTGAGACTCTGAGACTCTGAGACTCTGAGACTCTGAGACCGTGAAACCCTGAGACTCTGAGACTCTGAGACTCTGAGACGCTGAGACTCTGAGACTCTGAGACTCTGAGACCGTGAAACCCTGAGACTTTGAGACTCTGAGACGCTGAGACGCTAAGACTCTGAGACTCTGAGACTCTGAGACTCTGAGACTCTGAAACTCTGAGACTCTGAGACGCTAAGACTCTGAGACTCTGAGACCGTGAAACCCTGAGACTCTGAGACTCTGAGACTCTGAGACGCTGAGACTCTGAGACTCTGAGACTCTGAGACCGTGAAACCCTGAGACTCTGAGACTCTGAGACGCTGAGACGCTGAGACGCTAAGACTCTGAGACTCTGAGACTCTGAGACTCTGAGACTCTGAAACTCTGAGACTCTGAGACGCTAAGACTCTGAGACTCTGAGACGCTGAGACTCTGAGACTCTGAGACTCTGAGACTCTGAGACTCTGAGACGCTGAGACTCTGAGACTCTGAGACTCTGAGACTCTGAGACGCTGAGACGCTGAGACGCTGAGACTCTGAGACTCTGAGACGCTGAGACGCTGAGACGCTGAGACTCTGAGACTCTGAGACTCTGAGACTCTGAGACGCTGAGACGCTGAGACGCTGAGACTCTGAGACTCTGAGACGCTGAGACTCTGAGACTGTGAAACCCTGAGACTCTGAGACTCTGAGACTGTGAAACCCTGAGACTCTGAGACTCTGTTTTCAAAGATCTTCTCTCGTCTGGATCATTGAGTCGAGCTCCAGTTTAGCTCTTCATCCCGTTTACACTCCGTCAGCGTCGTCAGCTGATGACCAGCGGTTGCTGCTGCTTGAGCGTCTTGTTCACGTGAGCGTGTGGACACAGCTGTCCATGTTTTTACCTCAGTCTCTGGCTCAGCAGGAGACATGCGTGTTTTAAACGTGTGCAGAGACCGTGTCGTTCCTGCAGCTTCAGCTGGAACATGAGGAAAACATTTATTTAAGAAGAGACGTAACATGTGGTCAGTGAGAGTCAGGACAGGGAGCACATTGAAGCTGTGTGATTACTCATGAAATGATCAGTTCATTGCAGCAGAAACAAAGCTCTTTTGTTTCCAGTGTCTGAGGAGATGAAGATGTTTTACTGTTTGTTCTTCAAACCTCTGACTTCTGTTCAGGACTTTTCATCTAAGAGAAGAACTTCATCTTCTTGTAAGCACACTTTGGTTTGGAGTTTTATTCTATAGTTGTTAATTGATTGAAAGACGTTGTGTCACGAGACGTGAGCTCTGTCCGTGGTGCTGAACCTGGGACCGGGGGAGCTGTCCGAGGTCCTGGTCATCATCGGTCACTGACAGCCAGGATTTCCACGACTCACAACTTTTCTTTGTTGTCAAGACTTTTCATTATTTAAATCAAATTAAAATAGCAATTCACAAACTACTTTAGTTTAATTCACATCACGATGGAGGAAAAAGATTAAAAATTGAATGTCAGGAGCTTCGGACTGGAGGCGGAGGGGTGGACGATGTGATTGGTCGATCAGAGTGTAGGTTACAGCTGATTGGTTTCACTTCATCAGTCGTCTCGATACTGTCGCTGAACTCTGAGCTGCTCGTCATTCTTGCCTCATGATTTCTAGAAATATCCTCCGGGATTTGATCAGACACGGAAGTTAGAAAGTGTCTGCTCTGACAGAGTTCACAGATTTGACCTCTCGGTGGTTCCTCCTCGACCTCGATCTGCTGAGATTTAAAACAACATCTCTGAGCAGTCTTTAGAATCATGGACGCCTCTGATGGTTCCCTCAGCCTTGAACCCGTTCTCCTTCAGGGATCCGGCTCTGACAGATCAGCCGTCTCCTCTGACAGGTCCCTGCTCTGCCTCAGGAGTCGTCAATCCACTGAACCCACATCAAGGAGCCGTGGGTTCAGCGGAGAGCTCCTGACTGACTGGCTCTCTCCTGAAAGGACACACTATGATATATGATATATTAATGTGAAATATGGAGTCCCCCAGGGCTCTGCTCTCGGCCCTCTGTCGTTTTCTATTTAGATTTCACCTTTTGGCCTGATACTCGGCTCTGTGCCGAACGATGACTCCTCCCACGTTATGAATGGAAAGGTCTGTTTGTATGTCGAGCGACTCGACCCTGAAGCTTCGGGCTGATTGTTGTGACTCAGGTGAAACCACCTCACCTGTCGCAGGAAGCGGGAGGAGTCTCCGGGAGCTGACCTGGATCTGGGCTCATGAGACATGTTTGACCTTTCGTGCGGTGGGATGAAGAAGAGCAGCTGCAGCGTGGGACAGTGCAGGTTCTGTGCCTGTGTTCACAACAATGACACTGTTGTGGAGACGTTTCATTGAGCAACATGTTTCCTGACTTTCACTATCTGCTTCCTGTGTCACAAGTTGGTGCCTCGGGAGCTTTGACATTATTTCATTCTTCATCTGATGTTTTCTCTGTGTGCTGCTGGAGAGAATGAGCAGCTGCTGGTGGATGTGAACCACGGAGACGCTTCAGGCTCACATCTGGCTTCTGTAAATGCTAAATGCTCTGTATTCACAAAGATATAAATCTACACTCTTTATAGTACAGTTTGCCCTTCACCCATTCACACACACAAACAGACAGAGCATCTGTGAGCAGCACCTGTTCTATGAGGGGCGATTCAGGTTTCGGTGTCTTGCCCAAGGACACTACAGCAATAAACTGATCTCACTCACGTTCATTCATTCAATTTAGTTGAAAAACGATTCTGCGACCTTGTGTCACGGTAAAGGACGAAGAATCACATCACAACTACAAGCAACCAACAAAACAACAAAACAACAAAACAACAAGCCAATAAACCAACAAACCAATAAGCCAACCTGCTGCTCCACTAGAACCACACCCTGTTGAGCTTTTATTCTTTTACCAACATCCCTCATTTGAGTGTATAATTACAAACAGACGTAAATGACTCAATATCCTGTTAAAAGTTCATATCAAACATCACTTATTACACTAATCTTCCTCTGACTTCCTGCGTCATCTGACTATTTGGGTCCAATCCCGATGTCGTGGTCACGTCTGGGGTTAAAGTTGAATCGTTCTGTTGCTTCTGCGTCTGATCAGAGTTTGTTTTCATTTCAGAGAATCATCCTCGAGATCCACGGCACAAGGAGAAGTTCATCAAACACCTGACAGGTACGAACCAATCAGGACCAGAGGAGGGAGAAGCTCCAGACTTTATCAGGAAGGGGGGGGGGGGGGGTCTTAAAGAGACTGCAGCAGAGAGCAGGTGTTTGAGACAGAGGCTGAAGAGAGGAGCTGCAGTGATGGACAGCCTGAGGACACTGAACATCGATAAAGTTAAAACACCTGAATGTGAACATGTCTCCTTTAATGTTTTTCACTTTGACAACATGAGGTAAACTGACGTTCAACATTAAACTCATAAAATGTAATGTTCATAATTAACAGATACTTATGAAGTGTGTTGTGTGTCTGTGTGTGTGCAGGTCCTCTCTACTTCAATCCAAAGTGCAAGAAACATTTCAACAGACTGTACCACAACACCAGGGACTGCACCGTACCCCTCTGTGAGTGCACACACACATACACACACACACACACACACACACACACACACACACACACCTCATGTTGCTGGAGGAGTGTGTTTGAGATCATAAACAGGATAAGACTTGTTTAAAAACACACACACACACACACACACACTGAGCTACATGCATGATTTAAGATCATAAGAACTGCTGTTGTTCTGACATGATAAAAGTGTGTGTGTGTGTGTGTGTGTGTGTGTGTGTGTGTGTGTGTTGTGGCCTGTCCATGCAGGCTCTTCTGCTCAGCGTCACATGATCAGAGCTCTCTGTCTCAGTTGGACCTGAGCTCTTCCCACCGGGACATTTTGTGGTCGTTTTATTTTAAGAGCGTGACGGAAAAACAAATTTTGAAAACCACAACTTCAATGAAAGATATAAACAAATTCACATAACACAAATTCTCCAGAGACGCAGACGTCTGGCTCCAGTGAAGAAGCCGAGCTGGACCTGCACCTCGTGACGCTGCTACAGGAAACATCTGAATGTGTGTTTTTTATCTGCTGCAGTTTATAGAAGATGTGCTCGTCTGCTGACTCAACTGGCCAACAGCCCCCGCTGCACCGAGAGGTAGACACACGGTGAGAAAACAAAACAACACGCTACACACACTATACACTTATATAAACACAAATTACACATTCTACAAATTCATCTACACACCTGGAACGTTTCAGAGAACGTCAGCAGGACCTAAACATTTTTCTTTCAGGGGATTTTTGATTTAAGATTTTTTTTCTGCGTCTACGTTCCATCACATCTCAGAGAACATGACCCAGAGTTCCTCGACATCTTCATCCAGCTCCCTGAGAGCGGCGGGCAGCGCGGGACAAAGACACGACTGTTCAGGTGAAATTTATGACCGACGGCAAAGAGAGATTTTATCTGGACGTCAAGAGCAGTGGAGTTAAATCAGAGTTTACCAAAAGATGATCGGACTGACGAAAAAACAGAGACTGAAGAACCAGGGGAACCTCAGAGAGTGCACAGAGGAGAGAACCAGTAGAACCTGAGGAACCACATGGTTTGCAACACGTGTGGAACCTGAAGAACCTGCAGAAGCTGCCGAGTTTAAGCTTCTACAACCAGTGGAACCAGTAGAACCTCGATCAGTGGATCTTGAAGATCCTTTAGTTTGGGAACATGAACCTGTAGAACCTGACAAATTGTCTGATGCTTGTCTGGAGAACATGTGGAGACTGTAAACCACACCAACAATGTGAGCATCAACAGAACCAACAGAACCAACGGCTCCTGATTTATCTCTGACAGCAGCAAACACGACGTCTGTACCCGGAACATGTGCAGACGCCACGTTAGCGTCTGAACCGCCGCAGGCTCCGCCTCTTAAAGGGACAGTTTGTTAATTTTTCATTGTTAGCTCAGTGTGTTTGAACAAGCTGCAGCTCTTTGATTTGTAAAGTTGTGAACAAGCTGCAGCTCTTTGATTTGTAAAGTTGTGAACAAGCTGCAGCTCTTTGATTTGTAAAGGTGTGAACAAGCTGCTGCGCTTTGATTTGTAAAGGTGTGAACAAGCTGCTGCGCTTTGATTTGTAAAGTTCTGAACAAGCTGCTGCTCTTTGATTTGTAAAGTTGTGAACAAGCTGCAGCTCTTTGATTTGTAAAGTTCTGAACAAGCTGCTGCTCTTTGATTTGTAAAGTTGTGAACAAGCTGCTGCTCTTTGATTTGTAAAGTTGTGAACAAGCTGCTGCTCTTTGATTTGTAAAGTTGTGAACAAGCTGCAGCTCTTTGATTTGTAAAGGTGTGAACAAGCTGCTGCTCTTTGATTTGTAAAGTTGTGAACAAGCTGCTGCTCTTTGATTTGTAAAGTTGTGAACAAGCTGCTGCTCTTTGATTTGTAAAGTTGTGAACAAGCTGCAGCTCTTTGATTTGTAAAGGTGTGAACAAGCTGCTGCTCTTTGATTTGTAAAGGTGTGAACAAGCTGCTGCTCTTTGTCTTGTAAAGTTGTGAACAAGCTGCAGCTCTTTGATTTGTAAAGTTGTGTTTCCTCTGTCTCACTTACAGCCTCTGGACAGGCCGTGTTGCCGTGGCGACGAGAGGGGTGGATCATCGTAGCGTTTCCCAATGAGCAGCTGATGTTCCCTGGCCAATAGAAAGTCTGTGAGCTCATCACCTGCAGTTTCTTCTTCTCTTCTTCTTTGCTCTGCTTCTCTCGTCCTCAATCGTTCATCTCACTCGACGCTCTGAGTCCGACGTGTTTCAGAACGAAACCTGTCAACTCAACGTTTAATGTGAGAAGAAGAAACAGTTAGAAGTCCTGAGGGGGAGGAGCCTCAGGTTTAATGTGATGTTAGCGATGATGACTCATCACGTCCTGATAGTTCCGTTATATTTTTCGTCTGGTCCATGTCCTACCTGTTAACATGGAGGACGCCGGGTTTAGACCATGTACTGCAGTCAGCCACCAGGGGGGGATGGAGCTTTAATTTCAACCATCTTTATTTACTAATCAGAGACATGTAGTGTGCATGTTGTGGATCCACATGTGTGTAGATAGTAGTCACATGTGATTCATGCTTTATAATAACATATTATGACATAACTGCCATCTCCTTTTTTTTGTTAAACGGACACAGATGAGAAGAGGAAGTGAGTGAGCAGGTCAGAGGTCAGATTTCAGTGTGGACAGATGTTCACAGCAGGTGTGGATCAGGTCGAGCTGGTTACAGATGTGTTTAGAGTGCAGGTGTGAACAGAGTCTGTTGTGTCTCTGTGTTTGGTCTCCTCCTCCTGAGGCTCTGCAGCTGCTCCAGATCCACTGTGTTCTCCAGATGTTGATCAGTGGACAGAGGCTCTTTACAGATGTTTACAGATGTTTACAGATCAGCTCAGTTAAGAGTCAGACGATGATTCTCTTCAGCTTCATTCCATTCCCTCTTCTCTTTGCTCTGCTCTCTGATCTCTGATCTCTTCTCGCTTCTACTCGACTCGACTACACTCTCTCTCCGGTGGACGTCAGCCACACTCACCTCGGCTCTGCTGGTTTCTACCGGACTCTACTGGTCCCAACAGGGAACTGATCTCAAGCCTCTCCAGCTCGGACTGAGCCAAACATGGATCTGTATTTCTCTGACGTGAACGCTGGTCTGGAGGAGGATCTACTGGTTTCTATTGGAGTGTAAACTGGGTTCGGCTGCTGCTCTGACATCAGGAAACAAAGCTGAAGAAACGTAACGTGGACGAGCGTCTCAGTTTTACTTAAATAACATTTGACTTTGGACAAATGCTCCGACTGGAGCAGAGCTCTGCCTCTGTCGTCCTGTGGAGGAAACACCAGAGATGCTGAATGTATTTCATGTTGCATAGCAATAATAATAATAATAATAATAATAATAATAATAAAGTTGCAGTGTATTTATACAGTTGAAGCTGCCGTCACGTGTGCAGAGCAGAGCCTCCTGCAGATCTGTGTGCAATATGTACATATGAAGAGGAATAAAGTCACACGTGTGATATATATTTTGATTTCGTCTTCTCTTTAATATGTTGAACACGTTTATCATAAAGAGACGTGGAGTTTGAGACAGAGGCTGAAGAGAGGAGCTGCAGCACCGAGGACAGGGATGGTGGACAACAGAATATGTCTCATCCTCCTGACTGGACACATTTCACTCTGCTGTCACCTGAATCATTCACAATAACAGTTTGACTGGCGGGCGCCTGATTGGTCCTGGCGCTGGTCAGGCCTATGAAGAGTCAGAAGCTGCTGCAGGTTCGACTCTGACAGGCTCAGCCACATAGCTGCTCTGTTGACTTTGGCTGCTGCTGCACAGTTTCATGTTGAAAGTGAATATTTCCTCTGTGAAGAAACAAACTGATCGACCTTTAAAGCTGCAGCTCCTGACTTCTACAGCTGCAGAGACACATGCTAGAGACGCAGCTAGGTAGCTTAGCTTCGGCTGTCAGAGACTCCAAATGTATGGTTATGACATTTAAACAGCATGAACAGTAAATTTGTTTGAACATAATTTTAGCTTTAGTTTGAATATCTGTATAATTGTCGATTAGATCACATCCGCTCACGTCATGAACTTGTATTAAATAAATAATACAGCTAAACACAAAAGACTCTTTACTGAATGCTAACTTTAGCTCACTAACTTGTAGCTGAACAATAACTAGTGTTAGTAATGTGTGCTATCATTAAGGTAGTTTAGCTGTTAGCCAGTGTTAGCATTAATGAATGAATATTAATGCAGATGTTAACAATATGATACACATAGTGAAGTAACCAGGAGTTGTTGCTTGTTAGCTCTCAGCTCCAGCACCGTGCTCTTCGGCCTCATCACTCTCAGCGTATTGTGTCTCATTGTGTGCAGCTTGTGGTTATTGTGATCACGTGTCAGTGAGAGTTCATGACGTTGAGGAACTGAGGAACATGAGGACTCTGCTGTGGTTTGAATGAAGTCAGTGAGGAGCAGGAGGTGACTCACACCTGAGGCAGCCGATGACTCATCTGACATGACACCTGAGTCCAGTGGGCTTCTGAACCTCCTCCACAGGCTCTTCAGATAAACACATTCTTCTACGTGTTTCTGTTACACACACACATACACACACACACACTGCAGTCCCACATACCTGGGCGTGGCTGTGTGATTGATGGCACGACCCGGACTGGAGACGTGAGGCTGTGGTTTCCTGTGAGCCACGCTCGTTAACAGTCTTTCACTAATTGGCTCAGATACCATGTGACAGCATCGCTCGTGTCCTGATTTGCTCCCTGACGACCTGGAGAGGAGGATGAAGACTGAAGCTCTGGAGGATGAGGAGGGACATGCCCACTGGAAACCACTTCCTGGTTGTGTATCACAGTCAACATGGTACTGTGCAGAACGGACCACCACGACTATCGCTCTGAAAATCTCATCTGCTTCATCCTGATTATCATCAGCCACAAACTACAAACAGAACAAGTTGTGACGTTTTTAAAAACAAATGTTCCCTTGACCAATCAGCTGAGTCCAGTGTCCTGAACCACGCTGACGCACAACCTCTGTGCACGGCCTCTGTTGGGCGGGAAACTAAAGACCCCCCCCCGGGTGCAAACAACTTCTTCAATTTGTTCCTTTCCCTGCGAGTGAAATTCATCAAAAAGATAAGTTAAATCTATAAATAAATATTAATATAAAAAACGTCATAATTGACAGCGGAGACTGACTCCTGATTGGTTTAGAGCTTGTATGGGGAACAGACGCCGACTGACAATGATGTCAGTGCTTTGTACGTCTTTATAAACAGTTAAGATTCATGTTATAAAACATGAGGAGAAAATAACTTGAACTCAACTCAGAGGAGGTCCTGAGGCCTGAAGTGGTTTGTGATGACTGGAGGGCCACACACACACACACACACACACATACACACACACACACACACATACACACACACACACACACACACACACAGAGCAAACACATTAACAGACAAATGGCTGCAGCAGGATTGATGTTTATCCAGCAGGCTATTTAAAGAGAGGGGATTATTGCCAGGAGTGATTGAAGGAAAGATAAAGACATGAGAGAAGGAGGAGAAAATGGAAAGAGAGACAGAAACAGGGGAAGAGATGAATGGAGAGATAAAGATTAATGGGAGGAGAAAAAAAAGACATGTGACAACTTAATATACGATCACTTGATAACATTATGGTTTTATTTATCTCCTGTTCTTCTCCTCCAATGTGTTGTCTCTTGTTTTCAAACCTGTAATCATGAGTTTGACGTGTTTATCAGAACATCACACAGAAGAAGCTGGACTGTTTATAGAGTTATAGATGAGAGGTTCTTGTTTGGAGCCGAGCTGTAGACACACAACGAAGGTTTGCAGTAAAAAGCTGCAGCAGATAAGGGCGAGTTAATAAGAGACAGTCAGTTCCTGGTGGTGCGAGCATCATAAATACCAGCGAGAGAGAGAGAGAGAGCGAGTCTGGTCAACTTCATCCTGTCTCAGGAGGATCATGAACTGAACTCACACTGGTCACGTTCAGAGACGTTCAGACACCAGTGAAAGAAGCCGGATGAAACGTGAAGAAGATGTTTCTGGAGGCGAAACGTTCCAGACTGGTTCCTCCTGAGACCAATGGGATTTTCACACTGGTTGTGTCTGGCGTCATCACACACAACACACACGAGGCTGTCACTGCACACAACAGGGTGACTCTGCTACACACCATCCAACAGCCACTGGGCTCTAGGGACACTGTGTTGATACAGGGACCTCAGCCTGTGTGAAGACCATGCAAAGCAGAGATATCCCATAATACTTTGTGCACAGGACCAGAGCCTCTCTTCCAGACTGCAGCTGTTCTCAGACCAGTGTTCTACAGGTGGAACCATTTGCAGTGGAATTTGTGACCTCTGCCTCCATAACTTCCCTCGTACTGATTTCAGTAAATGAGACATTTTGTGTTCATGTTCATATTCCTCATCACAGCTCTACCGTTCAGAATCCTCAGCTCGCTGTGCGTGGCTCTGTGAGGGGGCGTGGCCGACTGACGAGGTTCATTCATTCACAGAAACACAATGAAACATCATGTTTGCTTTAAATTACTTTAATGAGTGTCTAAAGTGTCTTTGATCCCAAACGACTCTCACATGGATTCACCTGGTGTGACCCCCCCCCCCCCCTCATCATTCTTTATTTACAGCCAAACATCGTTTTAATCTGATTTAATCTGTTCTCACGTTCCTTCATCGTATTCTCATTTTATCTTGTGGTTTTATTTATTCTTTATCACTTTATCAAAAAACTGAAGCTTCTTTATCCACTCAGACATAATTTAATACTTTTAAATGTTATGCTCATTTTGTGAGTAATTTAGCACATTCCTGATTTACAGTGAATTAAACCATACGATCAGCAGCCTCCTTGATGTTAACCAGTGATTCACCACATGTTAAACTCTGCTTTCTGGTGACCTCCACTGGTGGAACTGGTCTTCTGCTCACACACAGTTTCCACTGGGACTCAGCAGGAGGATTCCTCGTTCTCCTCATGCTGTGAAGGGGCCTCAGTGTCTGGGGAATTAAATCTACAATTCATCTTTATCTCAGCTTTATCATTTTTATGATAATATGCCTCATGTCTTAAAAATGAAAAGCAAAATATAAACCCAGCATGTTTATTTGATTTACTTTAATATATTTTAGCTTCATCTTAAAGAGCTATCATGTCATCTCTCTTTATTTACAAAATCAAAACAATGCTGATGTTTTACTTGAATGCTAACAACCGGAGTAAGCATGCTAACAACCGGAGTAAGCATGCTAACAACCGGAGTAAACATGCTAACAACCGGAGTTTGCATGCTAAGAACCGGAGTAAGCATGCTAACAACCGGAGTAAACATGCTAACAACCGGAGTTTGCATGCTAAGAACCGGAGTAAGCATGCTAACAACCGGAGTTAGCATGCTAAGAACTGGACTAAGTATTCTAACAACCGGAGTTAGCATGCTTATCAGCCTCCAGTCTGCTTCTCAGAGTCGTGGGATCATTTCTGGTTTCAGAAACATAATGAAGATTGAAGCCTTTGGCGACAACCATCAGGACAGGAAACTGCGTTCAGCATCAGAGAAAATGAACATATAGCATCTACAGCTAAAGTTTCATTTTAGTTAGTCTTATACGTTGAACTTCTGTTAAATCTCTGGTTCTTTATATTTTATTCTTTTAAATAACCATTCCCTGACTGTTCTGGTCCCACAACTCAACACTGAGACTCCACGCTCACTCAGCCAGCGTCCCATTACTGAAGTTTCCTGATTTCAGCGTTTGCACTTTTTTCTTCTCTGCTCCACAGTTGCTGACTTGCTTCTCACAGCTATTATCATTATTACTGTTATTATTCTAATGGCAGTAACTTGAATGTGTCTCCACAGGTTTTATTTTGAAGAAGTTTGTGTGAAGGAACAACTAACTGCTCTGTCGTTCCCTACGGAGTCATTCCCTGGACTCGTGACCTCTGACCTCCCGAGGAGCCTGCTGAGGGATTCATGATAACCCTGACATGATGTGTGAACGGTGAGAACCGGACGATGGGAATGTTTCACCGGCTCCGCTCCTGAGTAAATAGAACTGGAGCATTCCTAAGCTGATTGGTTGTAATTGGTGAGCGATTAACGGTGTGCTGCGAGCGTTCAGCTAGAGGGCGCTCACGAGGCAGTCCTCTCTCAACACAACAGGTTCCATCCAGCAAATACTTCTGTGACACAGAAAGCTGCAAATTTCAAATAGATTAATGAGAGAAAAAACATTAAAACTGTTTGTCGTGTAAAGAATATAAGATAATTGATTAAAATAAAGAATCAGACACAAATAATTACGTTTTGTTTTCAGTTTAAGAAACTAGAAAATAATCTTCTTGGAAAAAAAGTATAATTTATTTATGGATACATATGGTTAATATGACCTCACTAAATATCGAGGTATTCAGTTTTTGAGGGCTTCATCTCAATAAGTTATAAAGCACGTATCACAGTCTTTATTATTGTAATGGTTGGTCTTCAATTTCTGTTGTTATTCTTCAATTCAGTCTTCTATGACTTTGTATTATAATGTATTTGTACTGCTACACAAACAAATATACGATTTTGAATATCATCATAAAATAAAATGATTAGCCCGTTAGATTAATAAAACTAAGTGAATAACATTTTGTTTTTAGAGGAACAAATTGCATTAGATAAAAGTCAGAAGCTGCCTTACAGACTGAACTGAGGGCACAGCTGACCCGTCGGGAGCGCGCCCCGCCCTGAGAGCTGTCCGCGCGCCGCCGGTCTCCCTGACGTCATCAATTCTGATCACGTGTTTGTATCCATCGTCATCATCGAAACGCTCCACTCACCTGCCCGTCCTGTCCACGTGACCTCCACCCATGTTTTACGACAGGTGTTTGATTTCCGGCAGCGCAAGGAGATCTCGCGAGTCAGGTGAGGCGGAAGTGAAGTGACGACAGAGTCCCGCGGCGGCTCACCTGTCCGCAGGTGAACGAGAGAAGAAGAGAAGAGTGAGTAAAGCTAATGTTCTGTTGAAGAAGGTTCTCCTGTCCCCCGGTACTGTGTCACCTGTTCTCTTCCTGGTTCTCCTGTCCCCCGGTTCTGTGTCACCTGTCCTCTTCCTGGTTCTCCTGTCCCCCGGTTCTGTGTCACCTGTCCTCTTCCTGGTTCTCCTGTCCCCCGGTTCTGTGTCACCTGTCCTCTTCCTGGTTGTCCTGTCCCCCGGTTCTGTGTCACCTGTCCTCTTCCTGGTTCTCCTGTCCCCCGGTTCTGTGTCACCTGTCCTCTTCCTGGTTGTCCTGTCCCCCGGTTCTGTGTCACCTGTCCTCTTCCTGGTTCTCCTGTCCCCCGGTTCTGTGTCACCTGTCCTCTTCCTGGTTCTCCTGTCCCCCGGTTCTGTGTCACCTGTCCTCTTCCTGGTTCTCCTGTCCCCCCAGGTTCTGTTTCACCTGTCCTCTTCCTGGTTCTCCTGTCCCCTGGTTCTGTGTCACCTGTCCTCTTCCTGGTTGTCCTGTCCCCCGGTTCTGTGTCACCTGTCCTCTTCCTGGTTCTCCTGTCCCCCCAGGTTCTGTTTCACCTGTCCTCTTCCTGGTTTTCCTGTCCCCTGGTTCTGTGTCACCTGTCCTCTTCCTGGTTCTCCTGTCCCCCGGTTCTGTGTCACCTGTCCTCTTCCTGGTTCTCCTGTCCCCCGGTTCTGTGTCACCTGTCCTCTTCCTGGTTCTCCTGTCCCCCGGTTCTGTGTCACCTGTCCTCTTCCTGGTTCTCCTGTCCCCCGGTTCTGTGTCACCTGTCCTCTTCCTGGTTGTCCTGTCCCCCGGTTCTGTGTCACCTGTCCTCTTCCTGGTTCTCCTGTCCCCCGGTTCTGTGTCACCTGTCCTCTTCCTGGTTCTCCTGTCCCCCGGTTCTGTGTCACCTGTCCTCTTCCTGGTTCTCCTGTCCCCCCAGGTTCTGTTTCACCTGTCCTCTTCCTGGTTCTCCTGTCCCCTGGTTCTGTGTCACCTGTCCTCTTCCTGGTTGTCCTGTCCCCCGGTTCTGTGTCACCTGTCCTCTTCCTGGTTCTCCTGTCCCCCCAGGTTCTGTTTCACCTGTCCTCTTCCTGGTTTTCCTGTCCCCTGGTTCTGTGTCACCTGTCCTCTTCCTGGTTCTCCTGTCCCCCGGTTCTGTGTCACCTGTCCTCTTCCTGGTTCTCCTGTCCCCAGGTTCTGTGTCACCTGTCCTCTTCCTGGTTCTCCTGTCCCCTGGTTCTGTGTCACCTGTCCTCTTCCTGGTTCTCCTGTCCCCTGGTTCTGTGTCACCTGTCCTCTTCCTGGTTCTCCTGTCCCCCCTGGTTCTGTGTCATCTGTCCTCTTCCTGGTTATCCTCTTCATGGTTCTCCTGTCCCCCCGGTTTTGTGTCACCTGTCCTCTTCCTGGTTCTCCTCTTCCTCAGATCCAGTTCCACAGGATCCCCTGGTTCCAGCTTCAACACGTTAAGTGTACAGAGACCCCTCCGAGGAGTTTCATCAGGTTCTGGTTTAATAAGTTCTGGTTCTCCCCGGAGAGGGTTCTGCTTTTCACTGAGGTTCTACCTGTGCTTTGGTTTCCAGTCATCCTTGAGTGGTTCTGTTTGTCAGTGGTCTACAACAGGAAGTGAGGTTCTGTACAAGGACATTCTAGTTGTGTGGTTCTTTGTATTAGTCTCAGTTGGTTGTGGTTTCCTACGATCAGGATGAACTTGTCTTTTAAGAGGTTCTTGACATCACAGGATCCTTCTCAGCATGTTCTCAAGAGGGGGTGCTATGGTTCTGGAGAGGTTCTAGTTACTGTGGCTCCGGACACTTGGTCCCTCTACGCTCGTTAGTGTCCACCAGCCAATCAGCTCTGCTGTGATTGGGCTCGGTGCCTGTGATTGGTTAATCAGTCGTTTAGCAGGTGATTGGCCAGAGCCGTCGCCAGGGTCAGCTGATCGATTCATAAACATGATAATCATTTTAATGAGGTCATGAATCATAAGGTAGAACCAGTAGAACGTCCTCAGAGATCGACTTTGCTCCGGCTGAGGATGAACTGAAATGACTGATGAATGAAATGTGGCCCAGACGTTCATGCTCCCCTCAGGATGAACCAGTAACTCTGATGACCTTCCGTCCAGCGCCCCCTGGTGGACGTTTGGATTGACTCATTCACTCGGCAGCCTGCCGGACTTCAGAGCTCAAAGCCTGATCCTGGATCAGCGGCAGCAGAGACCAGTCAGCCAACATGCCTCCTGCTGCAGCCAGCACATTCCTGACCCATGACACCACCACACACTGAGCGGCCTCCTGTGCTCGGGTGCAGCATGCTGCGCCCCGCGGCCACACACACAGCAACACAACACACAGCAACACAACGCATGACACAAAGCCTCAGTAACCAACACAATAACCAGGATGTTCACATAAAGACAGCCTGGTGACTGGAGGACAGACGATCCGTAGATCTGAGGATAATCTAGATATTTAGAAAATCTGGTAAATCATAATCTTTCAAATACTAGAAAATTAGGTCAATTTGGAGAAAACAAGACGTATGAAAATGTTAGTGAGAAATTGCGATTAATACTTTTAACAATTTTATAAACAACACGATAAATCATTGAATCAAAAGAGGAGTCAGAAGATTAATGAAAGAAGTCGTAGACACAGATTCTTCCCAGAAGGAACGTTGACCCGGAAAACTTTGTCACACTGAAAGTGAGCAGCATCAGGTGGCCGTCAGAAGAACTGCAGCAAGTAAAGATTTTAACTTGGCTAACACAACTGATTATATATCTATGACGTTTATGAAGTGATCGTGATTTACTTTATTCCATAACCGTAAAATCTGGGACTTTTCGACCTTGAGGTCTTAAATTTATGATAAAAACCTCTGAAATGATCTGAGTAAATAAATACGATTTCAGATCACACCTATTAATCCTTCATGAAATACACTAGATGGTTTTCCAACCACCTGATTCTACACAAGCTGTGGCCCTCACGCTTCAACATTCTTGTTGAGATGATACATGAAAAAGTTGGGCAGATGTGTGTAATCACAGTTTACCAATAATCTATCAGAAGAACTAATCAAAGTGTTTCTTTACACCGAAGCTCGATTCTCCTGATCCGTTTTCAGATTGTGACTCAAGAAGAACAAGACGTTGAAGAAGAAGATGACATCGAAAAAGAAGACGTTGAAGAAGAAGACGTTGAAGAGCAAGATGTTTAAGAACAAGATGTTGAAGAAGAAGACGTTGAAGAACAAGACGTTGAAGAACAAGACGTTGAAGAACAAGACGTTGAAGAAGAACAAGACGTTGAAGAACAAGACGTTGAAGAACAAGACGTTGAAGAACAAGACGTTGAAGAAGAACAAGACGTTGAAGAAGAACAAGACGTTGAAGAAGAACAAGACGTTGAAGAACAAGACGTTGAAGAACAAGACGTTGAAGAACAAGACGTTGAAGAAGAACAAGACGTTGAAGAAGAACAAGACGTTGAAGAAGAACAAGACGTTGAAGAAGAACAAGACGTTGAAGAAGAACAAGACGTTGAAGAAGAACAAGACGTTGAAGAAGAACAAGACGTTGAAGAACAAGATGTTTAAGAACAAGACGTTGAAGAACAAGACGTTGAAGAAGAACAAGACGTTGAAGAACAAGACGTTGAAGAACAAGACGTTGAAGAAGTCATTTCGGACTCTGAGGAAACTAGGGCAGACTTTTCAAAAGCTTCAGAGCGATGATCAGTCAGGATGAATCTGCTTCTTCCAAACCAGGCGCTCCCAGTCGTTAAAGAGCAGAACAGCCTGTTTTAGCTGCGATGCAGATTAGATAAGATCGCCTGAATTGAACAAGGAGCTCATTGACGAGCAGTGTGACTGAAAATCAGCAGGACGGCTGAAATGTTCAAGTTTTGGGGAAAGAAACCTCTGAATGAGCTCTTGATGTTTTAATGAAGCATGTAATTTGTGTGTTTGCAGTGAGTAACCCCATCCCGTCCAATCTGAAGTCAGAGGCCAAGAAAGCTGCCAAGATCCTGACGGACTTCACCGAGATCTCCAGCAGGAACGGACCCGACAAGCTCATCCCCCGTAAGAGCCCACTCCTGTTCACCTCACATTCAACTGAAAACAGTCAAATCAGACCTGATCAGATCTTCAGGCACGGAGCTGGACGACAGAGTCGGTCCTGACTGTAAACTCCAGAGAAATAATTCAGCAGTTTGGGACGACGTGTCCTTTCTGAGCGTGATGCTAAGCTAAGCTAACTCTGTAAGTGTGTGTATTGAAAGTGTGTTTCTGTGTGTTGTAGCTCATGTGATAGCGAAGGCCGAGGGTCTGGCCATCATCTCCGTCATCAAGGCCGGCTTCATGATCACCGCCAGAGGAGGAAGTGGCATCGTCATCGCCAGACTGGCCGACAGACGTAAGAGCCCTGACCTCTGACCCTGTCCGTCTTTACATTCAGGGTCTCTGTCCCTGTTTGCCCGGGTCCCCGGGTCCACCCTGACCTTTTAGTTTTTCGGGGCCTTTTCTTGACATGTTGTGTTTGAGTAGCACAAACAGAGCCGGCCTGCGGCGCTGAGCAGTCATCTGATGAGCTGCGTCCTCGTCACGCCCGTTACTCACTCGTCTGCCAGTGGCGGCTGTCAGAGTTTGTCGTTGGGCCAAACCCAGCGAGGGTCACAGGGGCGGGGCCTCTGAAGGCGTCAGCTGCTTCAGTGCTTGAGACTAAAGGAGAAGTCCAACACAGAATGTGTATGAACATGTTTCACTGTGCGGACGCCTCCAAACGTGGCTTCCAAGTGTTGAACGATGCGATGAAGAGGAGGAAGCAGAGGTTAATTTTCTGCTTAATTTAACATCAGAAAGTGAAACGTTTGTTCATGGTGACGTCTGTAAAAGTTCAAAGCACAGATGTTTGATTCACTAGATAGATTCAAGTGAAGAATCTCAGTCGTCTCCGGCTGATGAGTGAACGTCACATGTCTCCTTCTGCTCTGAACAACACGGGAATCAGAAATCACAAATCAGAGGAGGAGTCAACAGAACCCGATGCTCACACATGTGGAGTTCTACAATAAAAAAAGTGGACAAATAAATTGATGTGAACATTTTGAGACACAACAAATAGTTACATTTCCTGGATGAGCAAAAAGATCACTAAATACAGAATATATATCTGTATATATAAATGTCAACATGTATTGCTATTAATGTACTTGATTCATCTAGTTAGAAATGTGTTTTATATCAGTTCAATAATTAGACTTAGTCAGAAGTCGACATTCTAAATGTCTAAATAATAACTCTAAGCAAAAATGAACGTGAAAAAGAAAAGAGGTAAAAGATGATTAAACAATCTACAGCACTAGTATGGACGTTAGATATGAAAGAGGTAAGAAAGTTTATATAAGAGAAAAACTGTAATTCTGCCAATTGTTAAATCATGTTGTTTATTGAAACATGTTTCCTCAAAGTTTCTATTTTAGTACGGAAGTTTCCTAAAATGACCCAAATTATAAAAGACTAGGCCGAGGGCAAATACACTGAGTTACAAATCTGACAAAACAAGATTATACAACATGTTCATGTTTATTTATAGACATTCAACCAGAGTTGATCTGTTTTTCTTGTTCATAACTTAAATGATGTGTGTTGTGTTTGTAGGTTGGTCGGCGCCTTCGGCCATCGGCATCGCCGGTCTGGGAGGAGGCTTCGAGATCGGAGTGGAGGTGAGAGAACTCACCAGTGAATGTATATAAAGAGGATCAGTGACTGTATATAAAGAGAATCAGTGACTTTATATAAAGAGAATCAATGACTGTATATAAAGATGATCAGTGACTGCATATAAAGAGGATCAGTGACTGTATATAATGATGATCAGTGACTGTATATAAAGATGATCAGTGACTGTATATAAAGAGGATCAGTGACTTTATATAATGATGATCAGTGACTGTATATAAAGAGGATCAGTGACTTTATATAAAGATGATCAGTGACTGTATATAAAGAGGATCAGTGACTGTATATAAAGAGGATCAGTGACTGTATATAAAGAGGATCAGTGACTGTATATAATGATGATCAGTGAATGTATATAAAGAGGATCAGTGACTGTATATAAAGAGGATCAGTGACTTTATATAAAGAGAATCAGTGACTGTATATAAAGAGGATCAGTGACTGTATATAAAGATGATCAGTGACTGTATATAAAGATGATCAGTGACTGTATATAAAGATGATCAGTGACTGTATATACAGATGATCAGTGACTGTATATAAAGAGGATCAGTGACTGTATATAAAGAGGATCAGTGACTGTATATACAGATGATCAGTGACTGTATATAAAGATGATCAGTGACTTTATATAAAGATGATCAGTGACTGTATATACAGATGATCAGTGACTGTATATACAGATGATCAGTGACTGTATATAAAGAGGATCAGTGACTGTATATAAAGAGGATCAGTGACTGTATATACAGATGATCAGTGACTGTATATACAGATGATCAGTGACTGTATATGAAGAGGATCAGTTACTGTATATGAAGAGGATCAGTTACTGTATATAAAGAGCTTGTATATAAAGCCCGCCCTCCTCCCAGGTGTCGGACCTGGTGATCATCCTGAACCAGCGCCGGGCCATTGAGGCGTTCACAAAAGGCGGGAACCTGACGCTGGGCGGGAACTGCACCGTGGCCGTGGGGCCAATGGGCAGGTGAGCCTCGGACTCTTCAATCATTTTAATATTTAGTGTTAATGTAAATCACGGCCTCAGGTCTGATGCTTCTTACTGTTGTGACTCCAGATGGGTGATGTTATTGTTCCACAGGGAGGACAGCGTTGTTTGTTTCTCATGTTCTATAGGGGGGGGGGGGGGGCAGGTGTTTACCAGGTAAACACTTTGTGTCACAGTCCTGTTGAAGATCTGAGCAGCAGTTTGACTTTAACATAGAACCTTTTGAGACTATTTCCAGGGACCTATGGAACCTTCTCTCTACGAGAACCTCCTAATAGATGAGTAGAACCTCTTCATACATCACTACAACCTCCTCAAAGGCCCAAAGAACCTCCTCTCAGGCCTAGAACCTTCTCTCAATGTCGAGAACTCTTAACTAACGAACAGAACGTCCTCACAAGAACCTCCTCGGCCATGAGAACCCAACTATAGAGGATGAGATCTTCCACAAACAGGACAGGAAACCAACGACTTCTGGTTCTGTGGCTTCTGTTCTTTAGGTTCTTTAATGAAGAGTCAGTTCAGATGTATATCTACTGTTTCCTGTCTCTGTAGTTTGTATGTGTAAGATGACAGTTGTCAGTGCTTCTTCCTCACAGATAACCAAGGTCTTCCTCCTCTTGCTCCTCAGGAACGTGGAGGCTGATGTTCTGCTGCGTAGCACTGCAGCTGTGTTCACCTACTGCAGGTCCAGAGGTCTGTTTGCTGGGATCTCTCTGGAGGGATCCTACCTGATAGAACGCAAAGAGACCAACCGCAAGTACGTACCCCCCCCCCGCCGGCCTCCTGGCTGTCCACGCTGATCACCCACGTGCTCTTGTGCCTTTGTGCTCTCCGGCAGGTTTTACGGCCAGGATATCCGTGCGTCGGCCATTTTGAACGGCGATGTGGAGCCGCCCGTGGTTTGCTCCTCCCTCTATCACATCCTGGATGCCTACGCCGAGGCCTACACCACCGACTGGACCAGCAAGAACATGCGACCCATGGTAAGAGACGTCGAACACGGCGATGTAGACCCAAGCCTGTCTGTGGTCAGGAGACACTCAGCGATCAGACACGCTACAGACGGTCAGCTGCGTCTGTCGCTGGACAGACGTTCCTCAGAGGCTTTGACTGTTTGATGAGTTTCATGTCTGATCCTGTCAGATGATTCTTCCAGAACTAATACTGTCTTCCAGCCACTTCTCTCAGCAGCTTCAGTTGTGAAACAAGAAGCTGTCGGGATAGAGAAACGTTTCAAGTTGAATTTCAACCTCCGGTGTGTCTTCTCTTTGATGACTGATCAGCCTGTTGAGCTGCTGGAAATAGCAGCTGGAGCTGAGAGGGGCCGGTTTCAACGTGTGGCCCCCAGCGGACGTAGTAACCTCACATCCTGAAGTCTGAGGACACAAATAAAGAAACAGTCAGAGGCTTAACGTGTGAAACCAGCTTTCATACGTATTTATAGTTTCTGGATTGTTATAAAAAGATCCTGATTGTTGCTTTGAAGTTTGAGCATCGTCTTGTTGGTGGATCTGAATTCAGCCTTTTGATCTGTGTTCTTTTTACTAGTAAACAAAGTTGTGCTGGTCACTGGAGCTCACGTCCATGAAATGTGAAATTAATCAAACACCAGTCGCTTCATTCTGGATCTTTCTGCCTTTTCAGTGGTGAAATCTGAGAATCCTTCTTGACGACTGGTGTTCGTGCTTTTAACAAGTCACCAGAGGATTTATTCAATGTAGTTTTATTTCTCTCTGCAGTCATCTTTCACTCCATCGAGACCTCAAGCTCCGCCTAAACAGAAACCTCAAACCAACTACCAACCAGCAGCCGGCTACCAGCAACCAGCAGCCGGCTACCAGCAACCAGCAGCCGGCTCAGGTAGAGTCCCCGTCGACAACGTGTTGTGTTGAGTCACGTGTGTGTTGTCGAGCTCACAGTGTGTGACGTTGTGATGCGTTCAGGTCCATGGTCAGGAACAGGAAATAAGAATGCCCTCTACCCGAGCATCTCCGTCTACAAGTCGAACACCTCAGGTGAGTGAGCACATCAACTTCTTCTCTATCCACTTCTTCCTCTTTTCCTTTCTTTCACTCTCCTCCATTCCTCTCTTACTGCATCCTTCACTGCTTTCTTTCCTCCTTTGTCTCCTTCAAGAATTTCCTCTCTTCCTCTTCTCCCTCCTTCATCCTCTTTTCCTCTCAACTTCATTCTTTCCTGGGATCAGTTTTGATGCTGCAGCTCCCTCTAGTGGTCACAGCAGCCACATGTTTCTCCTCCTGCTTTACAAATGACTACATAAAGATAAAGACATAAAGTTTTCTTCTGTGTGTTAAAGACACAAAGTCATTTTTCACTTCATTCACTTGTTTCTGATCATCTTGGCTCCACAAACTCTCAGATTCATATAAAATACACTAATTTTATTATATCATTTATCTTAATTTAGCATATTCTAATATTGAACGGGTCATTTTTATTTACTGAATTAATTTATGATGCATTATATGTATTTAATATATTTATATATGATTATGATTGAAGCGCACTAAAATAATACTGAGTATATGAATAATAATAAAATTGGAAATTAAACACATGTTTTCAAAATACTCAAGTCATGACAAAAGATAAAATAATGAAAAATCATCAAATTATCAAATAAATTATAAATGAATCTATATAAATATTTTCTCTAATGCGCCACAATTTATTTAAAGACAACCTTGTGGTTTTTCTCCTCCAGGGGGCGCTCCACCTGCGGCTGCGCCCAGTGGACAGCTGGTGGTCACGGCGACCCACCAGTATGCGGGGCAGCAGCCCGGCGACCTGAGCTTCGTCCCCGGAGACCAGATCACCGTCCTCACCAAGACCGAGTCCCAGTACGACTGGTGGGAGGGGCAACTGGTGGACGGGCGCGTCGGCATCTTCCCCGCTAACTTCGTCACGTACTGAGACTCCCCTGGTGGTGTGTGGAGGTACTGCAGCTAATACCACGCTCTACGGGAAGGAGGAGGGGTCAAGGGACAGGTTTTGCCTCATTTAAGAGCTTTAATGATTATTAAAATAACAGATGCAACTTTTTTAAGAATCAGTTGTCAAATCGTTGTAAAAAGAATATTTTGGTGTTTTTCACACAAACGAGCTGAGTCAGGATTAATTCAGGAACTAATCCGAATAACCACGAGTCGCTGCAGCACTTTAACTTTCAGCTTTGTGATTTACATAGAATTCCATAGAACTGTTTCTGAACGTAAACATATACATTTATTATTATCAATGAGTCATTTATTGTTACACATATTCATGAACTGTGTGAAGACCTGAAGACAAACTCCTGCTGCTTCCTCTTCCACTAAATAATCTACACACTTTGAATTAACACAATAAAAACAGTTTTCATAAGAAAGTTATGTTTCAGAAGAATAAAGTGAGATCATACAACATCACATGTTCCTCGTCAAACAGATTAAAAAAAATGAACAAAGCAGTTTAATAAACATCAGCTGTTTAAAAGTCTGAATCAAATCTTTGCATTTCTAAAGATTCTCGTCTCTCACTCGTGGCCTTTATCTGAGGGTTCTGCAGCAGAACCACTTCCTGTCCTTTCCCTTCAAAATACAAACTAGAAAAACAACCAAAAACCTCCTTTACATTTGCTACCAAAATAAAAGCACTTTTCAAACTAAATTAAAATGGATTTGATTTAGAAAGTCCTTTTTTATTAGTTTTTTCATTTTGTTATCTATAAAAGTATTAAAGTCTTCTGTGGTCTGTTACTGTCTCCACCTTTTTAAAATGTCTCCACAGCACCAAACGGGACGTGGGTGGTGTAGGCTCTTTATCTTCTGTGGTTGTGGTCAATATATAATTCAGCAGGATTATCACTTAATCTAGATTAACATAATGATGTTTGTGGGATTGTTTTTAGACATCAGAGGCTGTTTGAAGATTATAAATAAATCTTATTTGGAAAAATGTCATTTGCATCAATTCATATTTCTTTCCAGTTCAAACTAATCAAATGTCTAATATCTGTAAATGAGCTTGGAAGTAGGTGGAAGCTGAGAAGTTGTTGAGTATAATGTGTGAACATGTGTGTGTGAGTCAGTGACTCAGCTGATCGATGACGAGCAGGAAACGTCAAATCTCTTGTTCCAACACAAACTATAAAACAACACAAACTATAAAACAACACAAACTATAAAACAACGTGATGGTTCCCGTGTCTCTGAAGTCGCTCACTTCACAGACGTTCTGTTCTGAAGTGAATCTCACTTTAATCGAACATCATCGATCCGAACAGAGGAGCTCTGTGGCTCGAGCTTCCCAGGAAGAGCCCAGGAAGAGAAGAAGCACTTCTCAAAGTGGTGACGTCTTGTTGCACGAGTCCTGAGAACCGTTCTGCTCTCATCAGAACGCTGGAGAAAGATCAACACGTTGCTTTTCACTGAAGCAGAAATCACACTTTGTCATGTTTTCGAGATCAAACCAGTTCAAATAAAGAAATCCCATTCACCTCAAAGTTTAACCTCAGATTTGAAACCGTCTTCACACACTAGCACATTCCCACTCTCCAGGATTATACCTCAAAAGGTCCCTTCTCCAATCCAACCAACAGGAAAGACTCATGCTCGTGTTACTTTACATAGAAAGTGATTCCATTCCAGAGGGTTTTCATTCTCAGGCCGTAAATCTCTTCAGATTCAGATAATTTACGATTTCAAACATTTCTTTGTAGATTTCTTGTGGTCGTCAGACATAAGTGAGACTTTGTGTGAAAAGTACACATCATCACTTTGGACTCCTTTTCCATAAAGTTGTTTTTCTATTAAATAAACAGACTCCGTGTTTGTTCAGGCTGAATTCACTCAGTGATTTGTGATAAACAAACAGTTTGTTCACAGATTCTTCCACAGGAAATGTTCCAGTATCTGAGACAAGTCCTGACGAGTCTGGAGGATCTGAACCAGCAACACGCTGCACAGGTCTGATCCCCTGACTGGAGTCTGTCGACTTAACTTCTCTCCTAAAAAAATCTGAACTGATTAAGACTAAGTTTAAGTTTCATAAGAAATGTAAGCTGCTGATTTCTGTTGAACGCATTTCGAGGTCGTGACTTTGCGGGTCAGGGTTTCTGGAGAAAATGAGAATCTCCATGTTGTTGCGTTGTTGTTTTCTTCTGGTTACATTGTGTTGTTTTTATTTTTCCTGAACACAAACTGTCACCTGTTGCTCTGTGTCCCCTGAGGATCACCGCGCTGTCACTGCTGCATCATGGGACTTTACGACTGCGTTTATACTTCTACCATTTAAAACTAAAACCCAGAAGAATGAGATCTTATCAAGAAAAAGTTACAATTCAAAGATAAAGTTTAACGTTTAGGAATAAATCAAACTAGCTACGTTAGTCACGATGTGTCGTCCACTGACGAACTTGATGAAAATAGTGAAACCGTTCTTCACCTTCTCTAATATATATATTATTATTGGTTTTACTCGTGAAGTTTGAAAGAGACAAACAGAAATCTTTGGTTTAAAGTGTTTTTTGAGGTCTTGAGTTTGAACCTTGAAGATTTCGTACTTTGTGCAAACTGACGTTTCATGATTAAAACGTCGAGTTTGTTCAAAAGACAAACCGGACAGGAAGCAGAACCTTTTCAAAGTAAAAGCATATCATGAAATAGTGTTAAAACAGGAGTCTGGGCTCATGAGGAAAGTTCTATGATAAAAGTTTGTTTCTCATCATGTCCTCCAGGTGGCGCCTGTGAGTGCGGCTGCCGGTCACAGTCCTCCACCGAGTCAGGAAGCGTCACGCCGCTGGTCTCCGGCAGCAACAGGCACAGGCCGCAGCCTATGATTGGTCCACTGCTGTACACGGCCATGGCAGCCAATGAGATTGCTCCGTTGGGGTTGGGGGGAACCAGGGTGTTGACGAGACAGCCGAGGCGGAAGCACAGGTTGACCAGGGACACGCAGCGCTGCCTGGATCAGAACCACACCGGTTACAATCTGCTGCACA
The DNA here is from genome assembly GCF_949316205.1 of Platichthys flesus. Classification (NCBI taxonomy): domain Eukaryota; kingdom Metazoa; phylum Chordata; class Actinopteri; order Pleuronectiformes; family Pleuronectidae; genus Platichthys; species Platichthys flesus. The sequence goes on along the minus strand of NC_084966.1, from coordinate 390,970 downwards.
TGTGACCTGCTCAATCTGTGTGAGTGGGCGTGTACCTGACCACGGTGGGGAACAGCTCGATGGCGTACAGCGTCGAGATGAAGATGGCCGCCAGGATGCAGAGTTTTCCCAACAGAGCCAAACCCATCACCAGCTCTGGTTCGCCTGCACGACAAGCAATCAATCAATATCTGATCACTGGTCAGTCAGAGACAAATCCATCAAGGAGTCCACAAACATCAATCACAAAATCCTCATATAGACTTATTTACATATTTGAAATGTTTAAATTAAATCGTAGCTGATAATTTATATTTATAGATTAATGATCATTGAGTTTTGGAGAAAGAATTTCCTGCGTGCAGGTGTTTAACACGAGGACAGAATATCTGAGCCTCCGCTAACACAAGCTAACTTTAACATAAACAACAGTGTCGTCTGCGTAGTGTCGTCTCATGTAGATAGTGAGTGGGCCTGAGATCGAGCCCTGTGGGACTCCAACTCTCAGATCAACTTCATCTTCTGGATTTAAGATGTTTTCACCGTCATATCTGGACAGAAGTAACGACACGAAGCAGGCCGCCCCGCTCAGGAAGAGGGCGAGCATGCTGATTGGCCGTCGCCCCAGGCGGACCAGTGGGACCAGCAGGCAGGGAGCCTCTGATAGGCCGGAGAAGAACTGGGCGGAGTAGACGCCGACGCCGAAGGAGCCGATGTTCATACAGATGCCGAAGTACGTGAGCGCTGATGCTGCACTGCAAAACAACAACAGTCAAAACATCTTGTTCATAGTTTTCAGTTTAAAATGAGTCAAATACAAATTCTCTGTTTATCGTCATGAACTCAGTGCACATGAAAGAGCAGGACTGCTTCACACTGTGAGAACTCCACTCCTCACGTCACCTCAGGTAGCTCATGATGAACAGTCTCAGCAGGATGGTCGGGTGTCGGAGGTGGATGATGTCACTGGGGGCGGGGCCTGTGTGTGGCTCCTCCTTCTGAACCTCGAAGGGTTTCTGCAGGTCAGAGCAGGAAGAGTGCAACAGCTGCATGTGCACACACACACACACACACACACACACACACACACACACTTCCATTAATAGACCAGGTCACCGAGCAGATGAGTAGCAGGTCTGATGTTTATGTCTGTTTTATTTTATTAAGATGTTTCAGTGTTTGTGTCCAAAGATACAAAATGTGTGAATATATTTGAAACCCGGATGTGTGTTTGTGTGCTTGTGTGTTTGTGTGTTTGTGTGTTTGTGTGTTTACCAGGTCCAGACACTGTTTATCTTCAGGGCTGTTGCTCCGGTATCGGTCCAAGACGTCCATCTTCCTCTTCAACAGCAGCCAGCGAGGAGACTCTGGGATGGAACTGAAAGGACACGCTGCAGTCAGGTGATGCTGTTAGAAAACCCTGGTCCACCAGGTGGACCGCTGGACAAGTGGACAGGTGGCCAGGAGTGTGCACGTACAAGTAGAGCGGCAGACAGACGAGCTGCGGCAGAGCCAGCGTCAGGTGCAGGTGAGTCCAGGTGGGACTGAGCCAGGCCAGAGGAGCTCCCACCATCGTCCCCACGCTGAAGCAGAAGGGCAGGACGGCCGACGGCCAGAGCCGAGCAGCAGGGGGCGTCCACTCCACGGCTGCAACGCAAACACGCTAACTGCTGCTGACGTGTCTCACAGGGACAGTTCACAACAAGCTCCCCAAAAGGTCACGCATCTGACAGGTATGTACACGAGCTACGAGCGTCCGTCTCCCTGCAGGTGACACACAATCCTACATCCCTGTTTGGATCCGATCACCCTGGTGTCCCCGACCACCCGTCTGTCCTCGACAGAAGAACAGATGCTGCCGCGAGGACGGAAGTTACAGAACTACAGAGTGTTGGATTCGATCAAGGTTCAACCCGTTTCAGCAAAGTGATCAAACTCCACTTTCCACCGGAGAATCGAACACAAACTGTCGTCGTGGCCTCTGGTGTGGCCGGAGAGTTCCAAACAGAGGACGTAGTAAAAGAGACAAAGAGGAGGACGAGTGGGCAAGGGAGGGAGGGAGGGAGTAAGGAGACAAGGAGCTAAGAAAGAGAGAGTAAAGGTAAAATAGAAGAAGGAGGTAGTGAAGAATTCAGGAGACGTGGAAGAAAGGACAAAGGAAACGGTGAAGGGAAGGAGGAGGTGAGAAAGGAATAGGAGGCAGTGAAGGAACCCAGGTGTTTTATCTTCTTCCACAGTTTCATTGGTATTTGACTGATTATGTCAGTTTCTTATACACGTGTTGTTTTCAGTTATATTTTAAGTATAAACATTTTCCTTCATTAAAGAAGGATTTCATTTTCCTGCTTCTTCTGAGACTCTTTAACAAATCCTCCAGCCGCTCTGACCCCTGATCAGAGCGGCTGGAGGCCGTCGCGCTTCATTACCACAGAGCGGTCGGCACGACTCTGTCTGGGACACGTGCTCCCCAGCAGGCGTGTGTGCGTGTGTGTCTGTCCCACCGAGGTCCAATCAGACTCGGGGGACAAACCACAGTCTGGTTCTTTAAATTCATAATAACCTACAACCAGATGTTTTCTTCTGTTTCTAAGAAGTGAATATATGTAAGAGAAGAATAAAAACAGAATGAAGGGAGAGTCTGATCTGAAGTAAGTGTGTGTGTGTGTGTGTGTGTGTGTGTGTGTGTGTGTGTGTGTGTGTGTGTGTGTGTGTGTGTGTGTGTGTGTGTGTGTGTGTGTGTGTGTGTGTGTGTGTGTGTGTGTGTGTGTGTGTGTGTGTGTTACCCAGGCTGAAGGAGCAGATGTTGATGCAGCAGCAGCAGACACCAGTCAGGCAGCGGACGGCGAGGAAGACCAGTGGCTGAGGAAGGACGCCGGGCACGAGGCCACACAGAGCGTGGACACAAACACACACCAGCAGCACTGGACGCTTCCCATACCTGCACGTGAGCGAGGTATTTATTTGTTATTGACTAATGCTACAACCACATGTTGTTCACATGTAGAATGAACTGATCATCATGTGTCATGTGAGTCGTACCGGTCGGATATTTCTCCTCCAATCAGAGAGCCCAGCAGCTGGCCCACCATGAACACAGTCTGACCATAGGACAACCACTCTGTCCAAGCACACACTGACTGACACACACACACACACACACACAGCGTGTGTTCATGTCCACGGAACCCAGGGGCTAAAGGTGAAAGTGTTGACCATCGACCACACACAGGTCAAAGGTCACCCACTGTTCAGCCACTCAATCGGCACATGGAGAAGCTGAGTTTGACTCAATGATTGAAAACATGGCGTCATCATAGTGTCTCCATTGAAACATCAACTTTTCCTCTAATGGTTGATCAACGTCAGGTTTCTGATTAACAGTGAATCTGCTGAGTCACAGTTCACTTATCAACAGGTTACACAAGAAGCTGAATCATTCTAATTCAACAAGTTAACAGATCAACTTCAAGTACATCATGAAAGATCAACTCTATAGATTCAAAGTAACGATCAAGGGATAAACTAAACCCCTCACGTCTCGCTGCCGGTCGTCCGTCCTCCAATCGGCTTCGCCCTCTGACTCGTCCCCGGCTCCTGATTGGTTGATCGCTGCATTCAAAGCGTCTGGGCTGGTGACGTTACCATGGCTACAAGTGACCGCGGCGATGGCGGCGGTGAAAATGTCGAGGAAGAAGAGGAAGGAGGTGAAGACGAAGACGACAGACAGGCGCCAGTAGACAGACCGCTGCAGCGGAGACATGGTCCCAGGTTCGAGTCCCACCTCTCTGTGAACTTTAACACGCTCTGCAGCCAGCTTTCTATTAACAGCTGCTGCTGACACCGTACACACAGAGAGAGAGAGAGAGAGGGGGGGAGGGAGGGGGGGAAGAGGGAGAGACAGAGAGAGGGGGGGGAGAGAGAGAGGGAGGGGGAGAGGAAGAGGGAGACGGAGAGAGAGGGAGCGAGAGAGAGAGAGAGAGAGAGTAGGGAGGAGAGAGAGGGAGACAGAGAGAGAGGGAGCGAGAGAGAGAGGGAGACGTAGAGAGAGTAGGGAGGAGAGAGAGGGAGACAGAGAGAGAGGGAGGGGGAGAGAGGGGGAGGGGGAGGAGAGAGAGAGAGGGGGGAAGAGAGGGGGGAGAGAGAGAGAGAGAGGGGGGGAGAGAGAGAGAGAGGGGGGGAGAGAGAGAGGGAGGGGGAGAGGAAGAGGGAGACGGAGAGAGAGAGAGGGAGGGAGGGAGAGAGAGAGAGAGAGAGAGTAGGGAGGAGAGAGAGTGAGAGGGAGACAGACAGAGAGAGAGGGAGGGAGGGGGGAGAGGGAGGGAGAGAGAGGGGGAGGGGGGAGGAGAGAGAGAGGGAGGGGGAGAGAGGGGGGAGAGAGAGAGAGGGGGAGGAGAGAGAGAGAGAGGGGGGAAGAGAGGGAGAGAGAGAGAGAGCGAGAGATGGGGAGAAGAGGGAGAGAGAGAGAGAGAGAGACGGGGGAGAAGAGGGAGAGAGAGAGTTGGACGCTTCACAGTGAACTCTCATCTAAAGTTTTCGTTGTAAACATGACGCAGCAGAACATCGTGTGAAACAGTGACATCATCTGGTCAAGGGAGGATGGGAGGAGAAGGAGAAGAAGAAGGGAAGGAGCATGGAAGGATAGGAAGTAAAGAACAGAGAAGGAAATGGGAAAGGAGGGTTAGTGAAGGAAGCAAGGAGGTATGGAAGGTCTGAAATATAAAGTATATTTAAAGGAACAAAGTCAATTTCTTTCCAGCAGAAGTTTTGATGTTTATTCATATTTAATAAAAGAGTTTGTTAAATTCATCTAAAGAAAAAAATAATAGGAAAACGATTTAATACACTATAACATGTAAAGTACATAATAAACATATAATACTGTTTAATCTCAGAAAGAGTAGAAAATACAAAAATCTGAATTTATAATTATATATAAAATATATATTCATGTATATAATAAGAGTAGCTGTCACAAGCAGTGATGATTAAAATATAAAACAAACTGAGAGTAAACACGTTAGTTCTTTAAGGTTTGAATATTTCAACTTTTTATGTTCAACTTTTATTCAAAGTGAAAAAAGGTTTTATTAGAAACAATCTCTGGAACAGGGGCCAGGACCGCCAGGGGCCCTGATGACCCCTGGTGACCCCTGATGACCTCTCAGGTCAGGGGTCACTTCACTGTCACATCATGGCCGGCTCCCCGCTCCACTGTTGACCAGCGTCACCACCGTGGACACAGCCGAGACCGGCGTGGTGTATACGGACGCCATGCTCTGTAAGCCAATCAGCAGACAGCTCCAGCTGAAGCGCAGCCCCTTCCCGATGTTCTGCCAAGAAAAGAGACGGTCAGTGGTTCCTGTGAAGGTCTCAGGGACCCGGGTCCCTCTGAGACCTGGTCTCAGTCCCTCTGAACCCGGGTTCTTCTGAGACCGGGTCCCGACCTCTGAGAACAAGTGGAGGACCTCTCTGATCTCCAGCAGGATTACAGAACGTCTCTGTGAGCTCATCAGGACTGAGAACCCCCGGAGCACGTTCAGTGTTTACTTTACTCTTAGTGTCAATAATTATTTAAAGGTATGAATATATACGCTTTGCTCTTATTGACATTCTATGACAGGTCGGCCTGCTCCTGCTGACCTCACTCCTCTCGTCTCCGCTGCAGTGCATGATGGGATATGTGCGCAGTGAGTGACCAGCGGTTGTACACGGCTTATCATGATGCATTTTGGGAAACGTTGAGCACTCTATGCAGGGGATAAAACATTGCTTTTCTTTTTCTTCGCTCAGATGAATATGAATTCATGAGAAGCTGCTGTTTGACTCATGTCTGGAGCCAAAAGGAGAAATCATGTGATTCCTCCAGAAACCGAAGATATCGAGGATTATATGGTAATGTCTCCAGAGCTCTGCTGCAGGAGGAGGAGGAGCTAGAAAGTCTGGTTGTGTGCTGGTCATCAGTTTGATCCCTGCTCCAGTGTGTTAGGGTCAAAGGTCAAGCTCACCCTGCTGAGTCAATGATTGACAGCAGAGATAACATGACTTCATGTGCAGCCGTCAATCAAACGCTAACGTCAACTTGTTCAGCAGGTTTTTAGTTTTAATGCTCTGACTCATCTCTTCAGCTTTCTGGTTCTGCTCCTCTGGAAACCGGAGAAGCTCCAGAGTCTTCTTCATCTTCGTCTTCAGCTCCAGTTCCACCGGCTGCTGGAGTCTCAGGTATTTACATGTTTATGATCATAGAGATTTGTCCCATGATTGAACTGGTAGAGGTAAACGTAACCTGAGACCCACAATGCAGTTGGTTTCACTGGGAGTTGTTTTTGCATTTTAAATTCTTATTTATATTACTATTACAACTATTACTATATTTATTTATTTATTGATGTTATATGTTTTATTATTTGTTTTCATTTGAACATAAAGTACGCTAGTGTAATTTTTTTCTTTTTTTTTAAATGTTTGTTGATTAATATTCATCAGCTGATCTTGATGAACACAGAATTACACAGTGAGATTATTTCAGTTTCAGTTTTCTTTTACCTTTCTGTACTTTTTAAATTTCCTCTTCTTCTTCCTCTTCTTCTCCTCCTTCCTCTTCCTCCTCTCCTCGGGCGTCTCTCTCTCCTCCTCCTCGATCAGAGGCTCATATTTATCCGGCAGGACAGAGAAATAAACTTCTTTGGAGCTTTTCTGTTTCTTCCCCAGAGGAGCAGCTGCTCCCTCCTCTTCCTCCTTCTTCTTCTCCTCCTGCTGTCCCATCCCTCGTTCCTCCTCTGCTGTGGCAGAGTTTCTCCTGCGCCTCTCGGCTCCTGCTTTCAGACAGAAGGACCTTTGGAGTGAGGAGGAGTCAAACTTTATTAGATGCCTGAAGCCGATTCCGACACAGGAAACTCAGTGAGCTCCCACATGAACAGGAAAGTCGGGATCACCAGAAGAATGTGGACTTTTTAAAACCTGGTTTTGAAACTTTCAGCTCAGATGAATTCAGTTTGTTTTACTGAGTCAACATCGAGAACGAGAGGAACTCGTCCTTCACGTCCTAGAAGCTTCTTCTTAAACTGAAAACAAGTTTAAACTCTGATCTCATCTTCAGCTCCCAACTGGACTCAGGACAGGGCTAGCTTAGCTTAGCATAAAGGCTGGAAGCAGAGGGGAACTGTTAGCATAGTCCTGTCCACAGAATCACAAAAACACATCAGGAAACAAAACCCATGTATGTAGCATGTACCACAACACGCAACAACATACCACAAAATACCACAACACACAACAACACGCAACAACATACCACAACATACAACAACATACAACAACATACCACAGCATACAACAATATACAACAACAAACCACAACATACCACAACAAACAACAACATACAACAACATACCACAATATACAACATACAACAACATACAACAACAGACCACAACATACAACAGCATACAACAACATACAACAACATACAACAACATACCACAATATACAACAACATACCACAACATACCACAATATACAACATACCACAACATACAACAACATACAACAACATACCACAACATACCACAATATACAACATACCACAACATACAACAACATACAACAACATACCACAACATACCACAATATACAACATACAACAACATACAACAACAGACCACAACATACAACAGCATACAACAACATACAACAACATACAACAACATACAACAACATACAACAACATACCACAATATACAACAACATACCACAACATACAACAACATACAACAACACACCACAATATACAACAACATACCACAACATACAACAACATACAACAACACACCACAATATACAACAACATACCACAACATACAACAACATACAACAACACACCACAACATACAACAGCATACAACATAGCACAACAGCATACAACAGCATACAACATACCACAACAACATTTGTTTGTATGTGTGTGTGTCTGTGAATGTGAGTGGTGTAGCTTCAGTCCAGTCCCTGGTTCAGGATGCGTCATGGGATCTTGTTGACCTCTGACCTTGACACACAAAGCGATTAAAAGTGGACAAAAAGATAAGTGAGATTATTTTACCATAATGATGATGATAATAATACATACATATATATGTATATAAATATGATTAAAATCTTTGTGTTGTGTAAGTAACAACATTATTAAAGTGTTTGTCGGAGCTCGACTGCCTCATCAGTAAAGTCTATGTGTGTTGGTTCAGTGTTTCAGGTCAGAAACTTCAGTGTGAAACTGAACCTGAATGAATGAAAACCACAGAAACACACAGACACACACAGAGACACACACACTTCCTGTCACAGTGTCACCTTTGTGAGACTGACGAGTCATTTCTGATAGCCGCTGTGTGGGTGTGATAGTGTGTGTGTGGGTGTGATAGTGTGTGTGTCTGTTGGGTCATGTTAGTTTCCATCAGTGGTTTTGACTCAGCTTCCTGTTGTGTTCAGTGTTTGATCAGTTACAGACATTAATGTGATTGTTGAGTTTTCAGAGTCACGATTCTTCACTTGGTTCAACAGACGTTTTCTCTCTTGTGTTTAGTTCTGGGAGTTTCCTGAAGTTTCCTGGAAGTTTCCTGGAAGTTTCCTGAAGTTTCCTGGAAGTTTCCTGAAGTTTCCTGGAAGTTTCCTGGAAGTTTCCTGGAGTTTCCTGAAGTTTCCTGAAGTTTCCTGAAGTTTCCTGAAGGTTTCCTGGAAGTTTCCTGGAAGTTTCCTGGAAGTTTCCTGGAGTTTCCTGAAGTTTCCTGAAGTTTCCTGAAGGTTTCCTGGAAGTTTCCTGGAAGTTTCCTGGAAGATTCCTGGCAGCTGGTGGAAGGAGAACTCCGGCAGCAGCTGAAAGTTTTAATGTCGACTTGATGCATCAAGAGACCAGGAGGTGAAACAACTCACAAACACTAACAGAGCAACATGAGCAGCTGTCTCCACCCAGTCTGAAGACGTCTCCCACAGCCTCCCAGTACATCTCCCTCACCCTGCCTCACCCATCCCAGCAGCACATGAAGGTCCCTCTCTCTGTATCGTGGAGCTGTTTGCATCCTATTGGACAGTTCAGTCTAAAGTGTGTGTTCATTCATCACATTGTGTCCTAACGTCTGGTGAGACACACAAAGAACCTGAACGTCCCTGAGTGAAGACACAATGTCCTGTTGGTCCTTTATCTCTAACCTGACCTGGGGTCTGCTCAGAGAGAGGAGGAGGAGGATCTCTGTTCTCCTGTACAGAGAGAAGATGCTCTACACATCATGTGCAGGTCGAGAAAGGATGTCGTCACATTTCATGATTTCAAAGTTGACTTTTTATTTGGTTTGAGTCTCGTCTCCTCAGAAAGAACCAGTGGTAAACACATACCAGTCGCATGGTTACATGAATGAACTGGTTATTATTGATTATTCTTTATTTGTATACAAATATATATATAACCTTTACTTGTTAAACACAACTTGATGACACGATGAGAGAAACACAATCACTAGTCGTTCTCATGACCTCCTCTTGTGTGAAGGTCGTTCAGGGTCACGCTGGTCTCCATGTTGCTGGTCTGATGAGCTCCTGACTGTGGTCTCGGGCAGAGTGACGGTCAGCCCAGCAGGGGGCCTCGCTCTCAGACTCAGATGCTTCTTCCACAGATAATAAAACTCCACACACTGCGAGACGGACTTGGTCTGAACCTGAACACAGATCGTAACATCACGTTAAACACACACATGACCTTTCTGATGAGGATAGAACTCAACCCACCGCTCGCTGGACTCTGCTGAAATCTTTCCGATGGAGCCGCAGAGATTTGACCAGCGCCGTCGTCTCAGCCGCGCTCCACGCCACGTCTGTAAGAAACATTAATATGAACGTTAATCTGCTTGAGTCCGAGGAGCGTCTGCTTCATGGACCTGCGATCAGCTGACCTGCGCGGCTCCTGTCCGAGGACTCGGGAGGCGACAGAAGTTTCTCCAGCGTCAGCTGCAAACATCAAAACACACGGAACGCAGCTTGAGACGGGGGTGGAGTCAGGAACTGCTCTGCACCAATCACAGTTCAGCAACACTCATTTAAGATCTGATGACACCTGGTGGTCGTTCATCGAAGTGAAACGTTTATAGAATAATAGAAAACAAATCAAATCATTGAATAATTAAAAATAAACAAATGGAAGATTTACCAGAAAATCTCCTGCGCACTGTGATAGGACGTTGAGGGCGTACTCTGGGCTGGCCCCGCCCCCTGGCACCACACTGGAGCGAGCCATCGTCAACAGAGTCGTGACTGGACGAACAATGTGTCAATCAACAAACTGCCATCATGATTATCATAGCGAGGAAACGTGTCTGTTTACCTCGCTGTTGATTGACAGGTTTCTCCAGCTCGTCACACGGCGTCCACAGCCACAATGCATTCTGGGAGTCAGAGTGGGCGTATTTATGGTTGCGTAGAGTTGGGACTTCAGCCTGGAAGCCCCGCCCTACATTGATCCTCCTGTGATTGACAGCTCAGGGTCAGCTGATCCGATAGCGATGTGGTTGAAAGTTGCTTCGGAGACGAACTCGACTTACGGCTTATTGATCTCTGCTGCTGCTGTCTCCATGGCAACAAGGTCACTGAGTCCATCTGCCAATCAGAGATAGAAACTTAAACATCATCAGGGCTGTTATCCAATCAGCAGAGGCCTTCCCTCTAGCGCCCCCTTGCTGAACCGACTCACTGTTTGAGCTGTGAAGCTGAACGGTCGGTGCTCTCCGCTGCCTCCTGGTGGTGATGGAGCAGTACAGCCCCGGCCCCGCCCTGATCGGACACAGCATGGGCGGAGGGGTGTAATGACCTTCGACCTCTCTGGCCGCTGCGCTGCCCCTAGTGACCACTTCCTGTTCCTCCAGGTGCATCAGGCTGCGGTAGAGCACAGCGCCTCCGGTGGCTGGAGACGAGCGACTGCTTCTCCTCTGTCCAGCCCTACACGCCTTGGACGCCGCTCTGGATTGGACGGGCACAGACACCGGCATCACCACGCCCTGACAAAAAACAACATTAAACCTGAGGTCAAATGTCAAAGTGGGATCGATGAGCTCATCCTCAACTCGAGCTCTAACTTTTTAATTCACATTCATACGAGTGAATCATCGTTAAAAAGAAAACAGAGTGTGAACCTTCTTCAAGCAGCTGTGAGAGCGCATGTGACCGTTCAGCGCCGGGAGACTCCGGAAGTCTCTCTTACACACTGTGCACAGCAGCCTGCTACACACACACACACACACACACAGACACACACATCTGAGAAGTAGATTTCTAACAGTAACAAGTTTCTGTTGGAACAACACTGAGAAGTGAACAACGTCATTTTACCTGTTGTCTAAAACCTTTGTGTTGTTTTCAGGTTGTGAACTTTTCATCTGGAAATGAACCGAAAACATTTAAATCAGGTAATTATTCTATTATTCTCTAAATGACTTATTCTCACACTAGAGTCCTCGATGGTTTTAATATTAAATTATAATTACGTTACAGGAGCTAAAGAACCAAATTGAACACTTTTCTTACTCACCCAGGTCCACTGTGGTTGTGCCTCTCCTCCTCCTCCTCCTCCTCCTCCTCCTCTTCCTCCTCCTCTTCCTCTTCCTCTTCCTCTTCCTCCTCCTCCTCCTCTTCCTCCTCTTCCTCCTCTTCCTCTTCCTGCTCCTGCTCCTGCTCCTGCTCCTGCTCCTGCTCCTCCTCCTCCTCCAGGCTCGTCACTCCACATCAGCCCAGCAGCGAGGCTCGGACCTTGGGCAGCACCGCTCACACTCTGGCCTCCTGCCTGAGGAGAGAAACTGTGGTCGAAGACGTCCGTCTGGTCCTGGATCAGATCCGCCTGGTTCAGGAGGAGGTGCTGACTCGTCTGATGAAGGTGGTGCTGAGGAGCTTCAGAGGTCAGAGGGCAGCGCTGGAAGGTTTGATCTGGGATCAGCTGCGTGGATGTTCCTCTGTGAAAACCCAGAGCCTCGGTGATGGGATGGATGTGAGGCGCGGGGCTGGAGACGCTGTGGGTTTGTGGGTAATGAGGACTGGGACCCGGGGTGGTGGGGCTGCAGAAGACGTGTGGGACGTACCCGTCATGGTAAGCGTCCTGGTAGCTGTCATGGTAACCTTCATGGTAACCATCGGGGAAGAAGTGAGTGTTCGGCTCGTTCCCAGCTGCTGCTGAGCTCCACCCCCCCAGGCCCACTCCTCCAGACATGGAGCCCACCGGAGGACACTGTGTCTGGGGCAGAGTCGTCTCCAGAGGCCCCCAGGGGTCCTGACCTGGACCGGGTGTGTCCCCATGTCCACACACTCCACCGGGAACAAGAGGGTGAGCGTTATAAGAGAACCTGTGTGGGTCCTGCTGCTGAGTCACATCTGGACTGCTCTGGTTCTGCAGATCCAAAAGAGCTGTGGTCTGAGAGAGAGAGAGAGAGAGAGAGAGAGAGAGAGAGAGAGAGAGAGAGAGAGAGAGAGAGAGAGAGAGAGAGAGAGAGAGAGAGAGAGAGAGAGAGAGAGAGAGAGAGAGAGAGAGAGAGAGAGAGAGAGAGAGAGGAGAGAGAGAGAGAGAGAGAGAGAGAGAGAGAGAGAGAGAGAGAGAGAGAGAGAGAGAGAGAGAGAGAGAGAGAGAGAGAGAGAGAGAGAGAGAGAGTCAAGTTCAGAGAACGAGGACGTGTCGGTTCTGGTTTGTGATGAAATAGAACAAATAGAACTCGTACCTGGTAGAACACACTGTTGAAGGAGCAGAGTTCAGACTCCCTCCAGTTCAGATTGATCAGACCTGGATCATGATGAGGGCCGGAGAGGAGGTGCTGAGGAGGGAGGTGCTGAGGGGAGGTCACATAGGGAGGAGGAGGGAGGAGGTGGGGAGCGCTTTCATAGTTTCTGAGTGATGAGGACGAGGAGAGGGGCGGAGCTGACTGATGGATGATGGGAGGAGGAGAGGACGAGGAGAAGGTCCACAGGTCAGACATGATGAGTGTGTATGTGCATGATTGTGTGTGTCGCAGGTTGTCGTCAGGATGATGTCGTCACGTGAATCTGTTGATCTGAAAACAAACAAAAACAAACATGGAAGGTTCCGAGTTTACGTACGAATGATAAACGAGTAACGACTGTAAGATAAGACCACGTGGGTCCCGCCCACTCACATGTCGGACCAATCATGAGTCGTTCTCAGCTGTCAATCATGATGTCACAGCCTGTTTTATCTCATCGAATGATGAAAAAGAACCAAACTGATCACATCTGAAAACATGGAGGAGGTTTAGAACTTAGGGTTAGGGCAGCCAGCCACCAGGGGGCAGGTGAGATGCTTTGGCTTCACTTTGGTGAGCTGTCATGACGTCCATCTTTATTTACTCTAATGTTGTATAATCAAGTAAAAGATTTTGGTCAAAAATATCAAAAAATGAAAAAACAGGTGATTTCCAGGTTTAGTGTATTTACTGTAGATGATGTAAACATTAAGACGTGTGGACACAAACTCATGTCTGTAGATTATTTATACAAATATGTTGTTTATCTTCAGTTCAATGTGAAATTGGTTCAGATTGAAATGTAGGAGTTGAGGCAGGAGATCACAGCCTCAGGGTCCTTTGTTCTTTACAGAGATGAAAGTGCGTTTGACCGAGTCACAGACCGAGTCACAGACCGAGTCACAGACCGAGTCACAGACTGAACTCCTACAAACTGACATTCAGCCCCAGCAGCTGTTTCTATTTGACTGAACAGGACATTCACACAGATTCAGGAGACCCTGGTCCACTCAGTGTTCTGTTCTTTTGATGGATATTACACCAGGTTTTCATTTCTGTCACTAGAAACATTTAAAAGTTTCATATCTAACGACGGTCACATTTATTTATTCTGTCATTTTCCTCAACATCGTTAAAACAATAAAACTTCTTGGTAATGAATCTGTGTCTGAGTCGTGCTGAAGATCAATAAAAACAGTTTGAAATAAGTTCTCACCTGAACCATCATGAAGTGCCTCTGCCTGAGTGAGAGAGTCAGGATGTGGTCACATGTTCTTCCTCTGCTCGACTTCTTCTTCCTCATGACGACCGGTTCACAGCCACTCAAACATGACACCAGCAAATCAATGAAACCAACTCAATCTGGACACAAACAGCTTTACTGTGGGGATTCATTCAAATGAGGTCAGTTAGATTCATATTCTCCATAATCAATAGTATAGTACTGTTGTAGTATAAGTATTATACTAGTAGCAGAAGTAGTAATAGTAGGAGGAGTATTGTGGGACAGAACCTTTGTTTAACAGGTCGCAGGACAACACGGCCCCTCGGAAGTGTAGGACTGAGGTCGAAGCCAAATGGATTCTACCCTTCAAAACAAAAGCTTTCCTTTATTGTTACAGTTGACACATGACGACGCATATAAATACACATGTTTATGTCGTTAAAACTGAGTTTTTACTTTATCATATTGTATTTATTATTCATACAAACACATACAATAATACTTGGGATATTGCTCAGAACGACATTTTATTTATTTATTTTATAATTCACAGATGTCAACTGTTATCTTTATCAAATAATGATCACAGTGTTGTACGATGTGTTATTTATTATCTTCTTTATTTAATTCTCTTGGTTTTAAATAAAACGCTGATAAACGGAGCCTTTTGGTTTCGTAAAGAGTTCGTCACCTTTATCTTGAAGGTTGTAAACGGAAGTAGTCTCGCTGGTGTGTCTTCTTCGTTGGTCCGTTTCCGCGGCGGTTCAGGTCAGCACGAGACTGTTTTGAATGTGTTTTAATACATTAATTGAAAGTACAATGAGTAACATGTGTGTAGTAATACTTTGTACAAATACTTCTCTTCACCTCTAACGTGAAGTATTAACATTTGATTCTTTTCCAGTTTAGTTTTCAGTAAAACAAACATCTCAAGTTTGAACTATTGAGTCCTGACGAATATTCACTTTGTACAAAATATACATATGTACACACACTTATATATATGTATTGATATTTATATATATGTATTAATATATATATATATATCAATCTTGATGAAATCATAGATTGATTGAAACACAATTACATTGTATATATGTATATGTATAACTCATTATTGTGGGTTCGGGATGTTGAGGCTGTTTTGTGTTTTCAGGTCTTTTCCGCCCTGAGGAGCTGAAACGTGTTCGGAGATGTTCGGAGTCTGATGCTTGTGTCCTGATGTCGAGCTTCAGAAGGTCGTGGTCTCTCCTCAGAAGGTTCACGTGTCGGACTGAGGTCCAGTCCTCCAGGACCAGTTCCTGCTCCAGCGACGTGTTCCTGTCGGACGCGGGCCTGGTCCTGAAGTCTCAGTCCACTGATGTGTTCCAGAACCTGGCCCTGGAGGACTGGATCGACACCAACGTGGACCTGCAGCAGCGCGGCGTCCTGCTGCTGTGGAGGAACCGGCCTGCCGTCGTCATCGGACGCCACCAGAACCCCTGGACCGAGTGCGACCTGCCGGCCATGAGGAGGATGGGGATCCCTGTGGCCCGCAGGCGGAGCGGCGGCGGGACGGTGTTCCACGACCTCGGGAACCTCAACCTGACCTTCTTCGCCTCCAAGAAGGAGTACGACCGGCGGAGGAACCTGAAGGTCGTCACCGAGGCTCTGAGGCGGGTCAGCCCGGGACTCGACGTGCAGGCCACGGACAGATTCGACATTTTACTCAACGGACACCTCAAGATCTCAGGTAACGAGGAGGAGGGGCTTATTTGAATAATACATGGGTCAACTACAAGTCCCAGAAAGCACTGCTCTATAACAGGAAATGAGATCAGTTTAAACTTTATGGATCCCTGAAGCTGACGTTAATATAACAGTGTGATGGTTTTAAATATGAAGTATTATAAGTGGAGCTGTTGTTTACTGTTGTTTACGTGGTCGTTGACAGGAACTGCGTCCAGACTGAGCAGGAAGTCGTCGTACCATCACTGCACGCTGCTTCACTCCGCTGACCGCTCCGCCCTCTCCGCCGTGCTCCGCCCCTCCTGCCCCGGAATCCACAGCAACGCCACCCCCAGTGTTCCCTCACCTGTGGCCAACCTGCTGGACCACGCCCCCACGCTGCAGTGGGAGGAGCTTATTGATGGACTGGTGCACCAATACATTGCAGGTCGTGTGAAGGTTCTACTGCCCTCTAGTGTTTGTGTGGAGCTTTAATTTGCTGAAGTTCTGTTTGCTGCCCCTCAGAGTTCGGCCTCAGCTCCGCCTCCAGCCTCGTCGACCCCACGGATGAGTCCACGTTCCCCGACATCAGCAGGATGGAGAACGAGCTGCGGGGCTGGGACTGGACGTTTGGGAAGACGCCTAAATTCAGTGTGCAGACGGCGCTGGAGCTGAAGGACTCCTCTGCTCGCTGCTCTGCTCAGCTCCACATGGAGGTGAAGAACGGGCGGATCCAGAGCTGTGACCTCCAGGTGCCTGCAGACTGGCTTCCTGTGCGGCTGAGCGGCGAGCTGTCGGACCTGCTGGTCGGTGAGCGGTTCTGTCCTCAGCGAGCGGCTGCAGGTGTCGCCTCGCTGCTGAGGGCGCAGAGCGGCGAGCTGCAGAGCAGACTGCACATCCTGTGTGACGCTGTGATGTCAGTGATGGGCTGATGTTTGTGTCCATGAGTCTGATCCACTCAGTGCTGCTGGCGCCCCCATGAGGCTCCGGCACTCATGACAGCTGCAGTGTGAACGTTAGCATCATTACAAGCATGTGGGAAAACAAACGGATTCTCAGGTTTCATTCATATTATATCATTTCTCTTTGTTTTCTGACGTTTCAGATTTTTATTATTTAAGAATCCGCAGCTGAAAAAAGCTGAAACAATAAAAGCAGTTTATTTACTTGTTATTTATTTCAAGTGGTCGTGTGTTTTCATGTTGACAGAGTGAAGCAACTTGACATAAAAGTTGCTTTTTAAATCCAAGTAATATCATTAGTATTAATAGACGCAGTAGTAGTATTAATTTCACTAAATAGCATTTTCCTTATCTTTTATAAATAACACATGAGATATTAGATCATATTTGATTCATAAAAATATAGAAATGATAAGTCTCGTCATTTGTTTCTTTAAATTATCGTGATATTTCTTTCTACAAGACAAACTGAATTTAAAAATATATTTCAGATTAAAAGCACACACAATTATTTTGGATAAAATAAGAGATGCTGTCACGTGCTCCGAGAAACATGAAGCTGCAGCCCCCCCCCCCCCCCCCCCCCCCCCCCACACACACACAATGGGGGTGGGGGGCTCATTTTCCAAGATAAAGGAAAAATGATTCCCTTTCATATTTACTTGTTCTTCTGGAGACAGACGCGTCACTCTGCTGTAACTTCATGGAACCCGACGCTGTGATATTGTTTGATCAATAATGAATTTTAATATTTTAAAGTTTCAGATTTAGATATAATGTAACATCGCTTCTTTGACTATTCAAACTTGATTTAGTAAACAAATGTTTGACAGTGATATCACGCGGTTTGATTAGTAAACACAGTTAAACATCGTACGGGTACCGATCAGCTGTGTGGGGACGGTGCAGGAAACGCAGCGGAGTGAGGCCTCGGCAGAGTCTGTCAGCCTTTAGACGATCTGTGCTGTGAGAGCTGTGACGGAGCAGCTAGCCGGCTAAGCTAACCCAGCGCGGCTAACCGGAGCAGCGCAGCGGCAGGATGGGGAAGAAACAGAAGAAATCCGGGGAGGACAGGTAGTGAACACACCCGGGGCCCCCTCACGGCACCGGGACACACTCACACCGGCAGGAGAGCAGCGGCCCGGCCGCGCTAGAGCCACGATAGAGCCGCACAGACTGGCCAGCTCCCCGCTGCTGCTGTGTTAGCTTAGTGGTGCTAGCAGGAGCTAACCACGCGTCACTGGAAGCGTGAGTCCGGCTGAAGGTTTCAAATGGACCCGGTTTAAAAGAACCAGGCTGGGTCAGCCAGGACTGACCCGGTCTGACCCGGGTTAACCTCTGCTTGCTTACAAGCGTTAGCTTGGTGACGCTTAGCGTTAGCATGAGACAACCGGTCTATTAGCTTCTCTCAGCTCTGCAGCCGGAGGACAGCCTCTTTAACCCGGGTTAAACTGAGGGAGGAGAGCTAAGCCAAGTCTGCCTGGATCTGTTCTGTCTGTCTCCACCTCTCTGTCCATCTCACCTGTCTGTTTGTGTCTCTCTGCCTCCACCTGTCTGTCTGTCTCTACATGTCTGTCTCACCTGTCTGTATCTGTTTGTCTCCAGATGTCTGTCTGTATCTGTCTGTCTCTGCATGTCTGTCTCTACATGTCTGTCTCACCTGTCTGTATCTGTTTGTCTCCAGATGTCTGTCTGTATCTGTCTGTCTCTGCATGTCTGTCTCTACATGTCTGTCTCACCTGTCTGTATCTGTTTGTCTCCACCTCTCTGTCTCCAGATGTCTGTCTGTATCTGTCTCCCTCGTCTGTCTGAAACCACAGATATCAAATCAGGGCTGGGAGGCATCTTTGAATAAAACATGAACATTCTTCACGTGATATAATATTTATAATAATATTTATAACAAGTATTTCTAATCTAATGTTTAAAATGCACAGTTTCCTGAAATGAAAGAAAAACGTGAGCAGCTTGTTCCAAACATGGAGACACTTACTGTCATAAGTAACTAAAGGGATTACCAGGTTAGTTACTGATTACTTAGTTACTGGGCAGAGGGGCTGATGGGAAATAAAGAGAACGCACAGTCGACAGATTGTCATCGGTTTATATTGTTCTGAGAGAGACAGAGAGAGAGACAAAGAGATAAATAAAGGGAGAGAGAGAGAGACAAAGAGATAAATAAAGAGAGAGACAAAGAGAGAAACAAAGAGAGACAAAGAGACAGATAAATAGAGAGAGAGAGAGACAGAGAGGTGGACATAAGTAAAGAGAGATAGAGACAAAGGAAGGGAGACAGAACTAAAGACAGAAACGGATAAAAAGAGAGGGAGACAGAGAGACAGCAATAAAGAGAGAGAGAGAGAGTCCTACTTGTTCTGCTCATGTCTCTCGACCTCATTGTCACAGCTGAGCTGTTCAGCAGCTGCTGATTGGTTGATGATGATGTCATTGTGTCCCCAGTGCCAAAGACGAGGACCTGGACGCTCTGGCGGCTGAGATCGAAGGAGCTGGAGCCTCGAAGGAGTCGAAAGGGAAGAAGAACAAGAAGAAGGGAGCAAAGAGAGACGACTTTGAGTACGACCTCTTCGTCATGTTTCCTCCTCTTCCTCTCCCCATCATACCTTTCTTGTGTCCTTCCCCTCCCTCTTCTTCTCCTCCATCCTTGTCTTCCTCCCTCACACCTTCATTTTGTTCTCCTTATATTCTTGATCCTCCATCTCTTCCTCCTCTCCATCCTCTTTTTCCTCCCCCTCTCCCTCACCTTCACAAGTATTCTCTTCTTCCTCCTCCTTTCTCTGATCGTCACCATGTCTCCTCCTCTCTAACTCTGGTCTGGTTTCTCCTCCTGCAGTGAGGAAGACATCCTGAAGGAGTTGGAGGAGTTGTCTCTGGAGACTCAGGAAGGAAAAGCAAAGGTACCGTCAGGAGGAGGAAGAGTCACTTGATCTTCATCTGAACAAATTCAATTTGAACGTCCTTGTGTTTTTGCTTCCTGCTCAGAAACCAGACGCCACAGAGGAGGCGGAGATCATCGAGCCTCCAAAACCAGAGAAGAAGAAGACAAGAAAGGGGAAGAAGGGAGGAGCCAGCCCCGAGGATGAGGAGCAGGGTGATGAAGGTGAAAGTCGGGCGGATGGAGAGAAGAACGGAGAACAGAAAGACAAGAAGAAGGTGAGAGAGATTTGAACCTGTCACACAAAGTTCCACCTTTTAAAAACATCCGAGCCTCGACCTGAACCCACGTGTCTGTATGTAGTGACAGTGATAGCACCACCTATTGGCAGCAGGAAGCAAGCCTCGTTGTACAACTTTAATTTGATGGGGGGGACCGTAATATGTGATTTGTGGGCGTCGTCCTACACCCCCCCCCCCCGCGGCCACAGCATAGTTACATTTAGTTTTTGTTTTCTTTTTAACAACCTAGAAAAAATGTGTTGAGAGAAAACATGAAGGTTTAACTCCTCTTTGCTCCTCCAGACGCCTCCTGCTGCTCCTCCCTCCGACTCCGACGACGACAGCGCCTCACGTTCTCGTGTCAAAACCAAAGGAGGAAAGAAAGGTGCCAAAAAAACATCAGTGTCTGATGATGAGGAGGAAGAAGATGTGTCAAGAGGAGGAGGAGATGGAAAGGACGAAGGGTCAGAGGATGACGAGGAGTTAACCACCAGGAGAGAGAAGAAGAAGAAAAACAAAGGCAAAGTGGAGAGCGAGGACGAGGAGGACAAAGGAGGCGAAGGCTTCAAGATGAAGACGGCAGCGCAGAAGAAGGCGGAGAAGAAGGAGAGGGACAAGAAGAAGAAGGAGGAGGAGAGGATGAAGCAGAAGAAGCTCAAAGAGAAGGAGAGCGCCATAGAGGATAAGAAAGAGCCAGAGAAGAAGGTGACAGAGGACACGCCCCCTCAAGCCACACTTCCTGAAGCAGCCGTGGAGGAGCAGGAAGAGGCGGAGCCAGCAGGAGAAGGTCGGTGGACTCCAATGCGTTTTAATTGGCTGATATTTCCTGATAAGCCATTAACATTTTCTCTCTTTCGTGTCTGCAGATGAGGCCGAGGGCGACAAGAAGAAGAAGGACAAGAAGAAGAAGAAAGGAGAGAAGGAGGAGAAGAAGAAGGGACTCAGCAAGGCCACAGTGAAGGCCATGCAGGAGGCTCTGGCCCAAATGAAAGAGGTGGGTGCATTCTGGGAAATGTAGTCACTTAAGATTGTTTGATATCAGAGAATAAACTTGATGTTGTTGTAGGAGGAAGAACAAGCGAAGAGAGAAGAAGAGGAGCAGCTGAAGAGGCTGGAGGAGCTGGAGATACAACGACTGGAGCAGGTAAAACCCCTCGTCCTCCGCTTGCCTTCTATTACCCATCAGCCCCCTCTCTGACCCTGTACCTCCTCTCGTCAGGAGCGTCTGGAGCTGGAGCGAAAGGAGAAGAAGAAGCAGAAGGAGAAGGAGAGGAAGGAGCGACTGAAGAAGGAGGGGAAGCTGTTGACGAAAGCTCAGAAAGAAGCTCGGGCTCGAGCCGACGCCACACTGAAGATGCTGCAGGCTCAAGGTCAGAGGTCGTCCACCAGGCACATCGCAGATACTGGCGAGCTGATTGGTTGTTCAAAATCATCACAATCTGAATGTCACGTTTTTACACCAGTTTACTTTAAAGACATTTTAATTTTAGTTTGTCAAGTTTCTCATTTTGTTGTTATTTCCTCATATTTATCAATCAAGTGCTTTTCAAAATAAAAGCCTTTACAACAATAACAGGGAGTGAGGAAACTTCACAGACAGGAAATTAAAGATGAAATAACTCAAATATGGAATGATCCCAGATTCTTCTGACATGGTCCCGTTCAGGTATTGAAGTCCCATCCAGAGACTCTGGGCCAAAGAAGAAACCAGTTTACGGAGACAAGAAGAAGAAGAAGGTCGTCAGCACTCCGACGCCTGAAGGTAAAACACCGACGCTGCCGCGGCTCATTCCCACCGTCACCAGTAACCACAGACCAGTAACAAACCAGATCTGTTTCCAGAAACATCAGAGGTGACCAATCAGACGGCAGAGACTCCAGAGACCCCAAAAACTCCAGAGCCGGCTGCCAAGGAGACGGTGGCCGAGACGCCGGCTGCGGAGACAGGTGAGACCCGGTGTGAGACGGGGGGGGGGGGGAGGAGGAGGAGGTAGGAGGAAGGAGGAGGAGGAGCTCAGATCTGATTGGTTCTCCTGTTTTTCTTTGGGTTCAGAGGTGAAACCAGACGCTGCTGTCGACGACTGGGAGGCCATCGTGAGCGACGAGGAGAAAGGTGAGGAGAGGCGGGACAAACAAACGCCCAGAGCCAATCAGGAGCCCCCTGAGATACAATCGCCTATTTACACACACGTGACGTGAAGAGGATTATTGATCAAGTGTTTTCCATCAGAGCTGAAGAAAGTTCACATCGAGGTGAAGGAGGACACTGCGGCACCTCCTCAGCCCACAGGCAGCGAGGAGGAAGAAGACGAGGAGGAGGAGGAGGATGAGGAAGACGAGGAAGATGATGATGATGAGGAGAGCGACGGTGACGAGGAGAAGGAGTCGACGCCAGCGACGCGGCCGACCACCACTCAGGGTAAGAAGAAGGAGAGCGAGGGCGAGAGCAGCGAGAGCGATGACGACGACGGGAGGACGAAGGAGGAGCGACTGTACGACCGGGCGAAGAGGAGAATAGAGGTGAGACACGTCGAGGACTCAGGAGGAGTGACACCTCGTCTCTCGTCCCCCGTCTCTGAACGGCTCTGTGTGCGTCTCAACAGAAACGCAGGGCGGAGAACATCAGGAACATCGACCTGGAGCGGCTGAGGGCGCCGGTGGTGTGTGTGCTGGGACACGTGGACACGGGGAAGACCAAGATCCTGGACAAGGTAACGGGGACTGGCTGTTTACACTCTGCTCACTGCTTATCTACAGTTGTGTACTGTTTACTAACTGTGTGTGTGTCTGTGTGTGTGCAGCTGCGACACACTAACGTCCAGGACGGTGAAGCCGGAGGAATCACTCAGCAGATCGGAGCCACAAACGTCCCGAAGGAGACGATCGAGGAGCAGACGAGGATGGTTAAAAATGTACGACAACTCGCACACGCACACACACACGCACACAATCACACACAGTGAAATTAACCTGAGTTGTGTTTGTGTAGTTTGAAAAAGAAGGCATCCGGATCCCTGGCATGCTGATCATCGACACACCAGGACACGAGTCCTTCAGGTAACGACCTGGAAACCCTGAGTCACCGGAGCCGTCAGTCAGCACAGCTGGTAACTCCGCCTCTTCCCACAGCAACCTGAGGAACAGAGGAAGCTCCCTGTGCGACATCGCCATCCTGGTGGTGGACATCATGCACGGCCTGGAGCCTCAGACCCTGGAGTCCATCAACCTGCTGAAGGAGAAGAAGTGCCCGTTCATCGTGGCCCTCAACAAGGTGCGCCACACGTTCTCCTCCAGCTGTGTCCCGCCCCTTCCTGTTCGCTCCTTCCTGTTTCTAACTGGTTGTTGTCACCAGGTCGACCGTCTGTACGACTGGAAGAAGAGTCCGGAGACCGACGTGGTGACCACGCTGAAGAAGCAGAAGAAGAACACCAAGGACGAGTTCGACGAGAGAGCCAAGGCCGTCATCGTGGAGTTCGCTCAGCAGGTGACCGCTGTGACATCATCACTCAGTGACAGTGATAAAACAACTCTTTATCCATCAACTAAATATCATTGTATCATCTGCAAAGAAATATTCCCAAAAACACGAGCTTCTCAGATTGGTCCTGGAGGACCAGCAGAAACTCAACGCTGTGTTTCTGCTCCTCAGGGTCTGAACGCCGCCTTGTTCTACGAGAACAAAGACCCCCGCACCTTTGTGTCCATGGTTCCCACCTCGGCCCACAGCGGGGACGGGATGGGGAACCTCATCGCGCTGCTGGTGGAGCTCACGCAGACCATGCTGGCTCGCCGGCTGGCGCACTGTGACGAGCTGCGAGCGCAGGTCATGGAGGTAAGCCCCGCCTCCTTCCCTTTGACTCGTCAGTGAGGGGACGCAGCTGACGGAGGTTCCTCTGTCTTCAGGTCAAAGCTCTGCCGGGGATGGGAACCACCATCGACGTCATCCTGATCAATGGTCAACTGCGGGAGGGGCAGACCATCATCGTCCCGGGGGTGGAAGGACCAATCATAACGCAGATCAGAGGCTTGCTGCTGCCGCCGCCTCTGAAGGAGCTGCGAGTCAAGGTAAACCACTCGGGTGTAACAGGACTTTCACAATAAAAGAAGGAGTCTTCCAAAATACAACCCCTCATCTCCTTATGAATGACTAATTTAATTTATTAATAATCTGATATAAAATGATGTAAATAAGTCATAACAAGGCAACCGAGTTCAGCTTATTACTGAGGTTTTCTTTATTTTGTAAAGGAATGAAAAGTGTGTGTTTCTGTGTAGAACCAGTACGAGAAGCACAAGGAGGTGTCCACCTCTCAGGGGGTGAAGATCCTGGGTAAAGACCTGGAGAAGACGCTGGCTGGGCTCTCCCTGCTGGTGGCTCACAAGGATGACGAGATCCCCGTGCTGAGGGTAAGCACACACTCACTCACACTGACACACACACACACACTCACACAGTGTGGAGGAGGTGCACTGACTGCTGCTGGTTTTCAGGATGAACTGGTCCGAGAGTTGAAACAAACGCTGAGCTCCATCAAGCTGGAGGAGAAAGGAGTTTACGTCCAGGCCTCCACGCTCGGCTCGCTGGAGGCGCTGCTCGAGTACCTGCGCACCTCCAAAGTTCCTGTGAGTCTCGCTTTTACTCTGAAGTCTAACAGGAAGCAGAGCCTAGAGAACTGACCTTTGACCTGTTTGTGCGCAGTACGCTGGGATCAACATCGGCCCGGTTCATAAGAAGGACGTGATGAGGGCGTCGGCGATGCTGGAACACGACACCCAGTACGTCTCTACTGTGTCTGCTGCCCACAGCATCACCACATTAACATCAACTACACAAACTACACAAACACGTCCCAGCTTCGGTCCACGAGCCTGAGCTTTGATGGTTTGTTCACAGGTACGCGGTGATCCTGGCCTTTGACGTGAAGGTGGAGCGGGACAGTCAGGAAATGGCCGACAGCCTCGGAGTCCGTATCTTCTGGGCTGAGATCATCTACCACCTGTTCGACGCCTTCACCAAGTACCGGGAGGATTACAAGAAGGCCAAGCAGGAGGAGTTCAAGTAGGAAAGCCTGAGGCCGTGAACCAGCTCCAGCTGCTCTGGGATCTGTGACTCACCAGCTGTCTTTGTGGTTTTCAGGCACGTGGCCGTGTTTCCTGTGAAGATACGAATTCTTCCTCAGTTCATCTTCAACTCCAGAGATCCCATCGTGATGGGGGTGGTGGTGGAGGCCGGCGTCCTGAAGCAGGGGACGCCCATCTGCGTCCCCAGCAAAGGGGTGAGACGCACCTCAGGACAGAGTTCAGTTTGTGTAGACGTTATCACTCAGACGGTTGAGTTATAATCTGTCAATCACAACAATATCAAAGAATCTTTACAGACTCAAATTCATAATTATAAAGTTTTAAAGTGGATCAATGGGAGAAACCCCTAAAGACACAACCCTGATAAAAGCCTTCAGATATTGTGATGGATGTGATTGTGTTGTTGTGTATTGTTGATATTATGAATAGAACTCCAGGGTCTCGAGTGTTGATGTTTACCTCCGACATGTTTTAAAGTTCGTGGACATCGGAATCGTGACGAGCATCGAGATGAACCACAAGTCCGTGGACACGGCTAAGAAAGGCCAAGAGATCTGCATCAAGATCGAGCCCATTCCCGGGGAGTCCCCCAAGATGTTCGGACGCCATTTTGAAGCCACCGACATGCTCGTCAGCAAGGTAAGGCCCCGCCCACGTAGGAGGGGCTAGATGTTCATCTTTTTGAATGCAGATGAGGTTGTTAGATTGTTTGTGTTGATGAAGCGTCACTAGAACGGTTCTAGAGATGAAACACGTGAACCCGGAGTCAGGATCTCTGTCCCCGACAGGAAAGGGACTTTTTAGACGAAGGGAAAGTGAGAGAGCGTCAGAAACCTCCGACTCGTCTATGTGACTTTGTTTTTTAGTTTGAGCTCAGTTTAGAAAAATATAATATATTTTAGTTTTATTGAAATAAAATAAAAATGTATAGGGTCGGATGTGTAGAATGTAACACGTGTTACAGATTAAAATAACATTTAAAGAAGTGTTTGAATCTGTAACGACTTGATGATTGACAGAATCTGAGTCAGGTTGTGTTGGTGTTGCAGATCACGCGGGCGTCGATCGACGCTCTGAAGAACTGGTTCAGAGACGAGATGACGAGAACCGACTGGCAGCTGATCGTCGAGCTGAAGAAGACGTTCGAGATCATCTGAGGACCTGACACACACACACACACACACACACACACACACCTCAGGCGACGACACGATGATGACTGGAAACAAAAACGAAACAAAACAACATCAAGATCGGAAACGAGGCGTGAAAATGTTTTTCTGTGAGAAACAAACAGTTTTTTTCACTGTTGTAAACAGTGACGGTTTGGACATTTCACACACAGACACACACACACACACACACACAGTATTCCAACGTGCCTGTTCTTCAGCAACAACGTTGTGTTTATAATTTTGTCTTCTCTGCCCTGATTGTGGCTACTCCTCCGTGTCCCAAGCTCCGCCCCCTCCTCCCCAGACTGAGGCTGACCACAGGTCAGGAGCCGGCGCTCAGCTGAACAAGGTGCATTATGGGATTGTCGGAGCAGCACCTGAGCTGAACATCTCATTTTCTTTTTCCTGTTCACAAAACACCAAATCATCGAAGCAGCGACGATGTGGACGTTCAAGACGTGACCTGGTCGGCCATGTTGGGTTTTGGGGGGGGGGTGAACGACAGAGAAGATTTTAAACAGTTCCTGCTGCAACTGCTGATGTAATAAATTCTCATGATTCTGATGAACTGAGTTTTGAGTTTTCAGTTCTGAACGTCTCACGTCAGCGTGAATGGAGATTGAAGTCCTTTGATCTGAAGAGAATCGATGAACGATGACTCGCGTTGGAAATGATTCAGTTTATTGTCTCATATAAAAATACTTCTCTGCAGTAAAACAAATATCAGAAAATGAAACAATGTTAATTTGTTGAGAAAGATGGAAACAGAATTTTAGAATTTATTATGATCTCACTTTCAATGGTTTCAGATTTAAGAGACAAATAAATCCTGTGCAGAGAAAGTAAAAAGAGAAAGAGTCTGAAAGTTAATTCAAAGTCAAATATTACAGAATGTACATCAGAGAATAAATAATGTGGAACGTGCTGGTCAGACGGCCGCGGGGATGAAGAGTCCGTGAAGGTCCATGTGGACGTCGGCCGGGATGGAGGCTCGGGCGATTTCCTCAAAGTTCTTGGCGTTGAGGATGAGCATGAAGGGAGAGATGTTTGGATCTGGAGAGATGACGGAGGACAGGATCACACCTGAGGAGACAGAGACAGAGGTTAAAGGTCGTCTGCCTGGAGCTGTGGGCTGGGATCAGTCGGGGAAACTCACCGTCGTCTTCCTCCACGGCTCCTGGGGACGCCACGAACACCGGCTCTGAGGGGAAGCAGTCGTCCTGCGTCCACTCGATGTGTTCCCGGGTCACGATGTCCACCTTGGCGATCTGTCGGAGGACAACTAGAAGTGAGCTGGTTCTGTGGAGCCCGTCCAGACCGAGTGGTCCGATGGGACTGGTTCTGTTTCTAGAGGAAGCTGCAGTTCATCAGGATCAAACTCAACGTTTGTCAAATAAAGAAAGGACCTGTTTGTGATTGTTTGTTATTGTTTGTGATTATTTGGGGAAAGACCTCTGTGAAAATCAAAGGTGGTTTGTCCTCAGGGAACCATGAATGTCTCAGAGGAGCTGCTCATTGATGGATCTGTTGGTTTCTCTAATGTTTAAGGTCGTGACTTGACTCTGAAGAGCCTTGAGATAATGTAACTGGTGACTTTGAGCCATACAAGTCCAGTTGGACTGAATGTTCCAGACCACGGGTCCATGGGACGCGTGGAGGACGGTGTCTCACCTTGTTGGGATGAGGAGACCACTCCACCCTGGAGCCGTAGAAGTATCTGTACTTTTTAGTGTTGAAGCTGTAGTTGATCCCCGGCAGCTCCAGACCTGAGGAGTAATCAGACCGTTAGATGGTGGACCTGAAGCTCAGATCCAAGCAGCTCAGTTGGAGACGAACCTATGAAAACAGTGTCGGGCTGACAGAAGACGGATCCGTCCTCCTGCACCACCGCCTGGGCCGTCGTGTCCGTCAGTGTCACAAGGTTGATTCCTCTGGGAGATTCCTGCAAAACCCACAAACCTCATGTAGACGTGGAATCCAGAAGAGGACAACCTGAGAAGTGAATCCTCCTGTAGCTTGTGTGTGTGTGTGAGTGTGTGTGTGTGAGTGTGTGTGTGTGTGTGTGATGTCTGACCTTGTGTGTGTGTGTGTGTGTGAGTGTGTGTGTGTGTGTGTGTGTGTGTGTGTGTGTGTGTGATGTCTGACCTTGTGTGTGTGTGTGTGTGTGATGTCTGACCTTGTGTGTGTGTGTGTGTGTGTGTGTGTGTGATGTCTGACCTTGTGTGTGTGTGTGTGTGTGTGTGTGTGTGTGTGTGATGTCTGACCGTGTGTGTGTGTGTGTGTGTGTGTGTGTGATGTCTGACCTTGTGTGTGTGTGTGTGTGTGTGTGTGTGTGTGTGATGTCTGACCTTGTGTGTGTGTGATGTCTGACCTTGTGTGTGTGTGTGTGTGTGTGTGTGTGTGTGTGTGTGTGATGTCTGACCTTGTGTGTGTGTGAGTGATGTCTGACCTTGTGTGTGTATGTGTGTGTGTGTGTGTGTGTGTGTGTGTGATGTCTGACCTTGTGTGTGTGTGTGTGTGTGTGTGTGTGTGTGTGATGTCTGACCTTGTGTGTGTGTGATGTCTGACCTTGTGTGTGTGTGTGTGTGTGTGTGTGTGTGTGTGTGTGTGATGTCTGACCTTGTGTGTGTGTGAGTGATGTCTGACCTTGTGTGTGTATGTGTGTGTGTGTGTGTGTGTGTGTGTGATGTCTGACCTTGTGTGTGTGTGTGTGTGTGTGTGTGTGTGATGTCTGACCTTGTGTGTGTGTGTGTGATGTCTGACCTTGTGTGTGTGCGTGTGTGTGTGTGTGTGTGTGTGTGTGTGTGAGTGATGTCTGACCTTGTGTGTGTGTGTGTGATGTCTGACCTTGTGTGTGTGTGTGTGTGTGTGTGTGTGTGTGTGTGTGTGATGTCTGACCTTGTGTGTGTGCGTGTGTGTGTGTGTGTGTGTGTGTGTGTGTGTGATGTCTGACCTTGTGTGTGTGTGTGTGATGTCTGACCTTGTGTGTGTGTGTGTGTGTGTGTGTGTGTGTGTGTGATGTCTGACCTTGTGTGTGTGCGTGTGTGTGTGTGTGTGTGTGTGTGTGTGTGTGATGTCTGACCTTGTGTGTGTGTGTGTGATGTCTGACCTTGTGTGTGTGTGTGTGTGTGTGTGTGTGTGTGTGTGTGTGATGTCTGACCTTGTGTGTGTGTGTGTGTGTGTGTGTGATGTCTGACCTTGTGTGTGTGTGTGTGTGTGTGATGTCTGACCTTGTGGGCGCTGAGCGGCAGCACGAACCTCTGGCAGGTCGGTGGATGGAAGCTCTCGTTGCTCTGGGACAAGCTGCTGGTCTTCAGGTCCTGGAGGTAGAACATGTCGTACAGGCTGCTGTCTTTGTAGGTGATCAGGTCGAACACCAGGTGGTCGTCCTCCTCGTAGGCGTTGAGGTGGTGGAAGACCACCAGGGCGGCGCTGTAGAACCGGGTTTTAACCGCCCTTCCCGTCTTTCTGTTGATGACGTGAAACAGCGTCTGGGAAAGACGTGAAAGACGATTTGATCGATTGTTCTAAGATCAGAACAAAAATATCAGGAACAGAGAACTGAACCCTGAGGAACCCCAAGAGTAATTACTGCTGGTAGTTTGTTCTGGAGGTTTAATTCCCACTTCACCGTCGCCTGCTGCTCGTGCTGGGAACCAGTATCAACAACCATCGCTGTGGGACACTTACGATGTCGTCCTTGTCGAATCGGAGGCAGCTGCCCCAGTTGACGCCTCTGAAGTAGGCGGTGGCCAGGCGCACGATGTCCAGCTTGAACGGCTGCTCCACGAAGATGAAGAAGTTCTCGGTCATGCCGAAGCTGTGGAAGTAGCTCGGGGACAGAGTGGATCGGAACGGGATGGAACCGATCTTCTGCACTCTGCTCAGCGCCGGCTTGCCACGCCCCTTTTCTGAAACTGAGAACTCGGTATTGTGAGTATCAGACTTTATTGTCATCAGCTGTGTAGCAGTTGTTTCACTCACGGGTCTTTGTGTTACCGTGGTGTTGAGGCTCTGTTTCTGTTACTTCTACATGTTAACGTGTTTTGTGCGACGGAACCTTTTCACCTCAGATCTCGTTTTGTTTCACGATTCATTAATATTAAGACGATTAGCTTCGTGGAAGAAAACCAAACAATCCGACGCTTTGATCCTCAGACCACGACGTGAGATCAAAGGACAGGATGCAGGATTCTCTGCTTCTCTTTTCACAATAAGAGTTTCTTTATGGTGTAAGAATAATGACGAGTTCTCCTGTGTTGTATTTTTTTAATATTTAACCTGAAGGAGGGAAGTGAGATATCCTGCTGACTTCTTTAGAGTCAGTACCTCCCGTGACCTTTGACCCAGATAATCGTCTGCCACGCCATCATTTCACCGTGTCATGTTTCGACTTGGCATCGTTAACCAATCAGACTCTGTGCTGATACACCGACTCATTTAGATAATAACTTTATTGCTGCAATAAGAGAGAAGAAAGTTTCTGTGCCTCACGACTTTGATAACTCGCAGACGGACGTTAGACTCACTGTTCCGCCTCTGGACTCGAACCTGATAACTGACGACCAACGCACCTGGAGCGTCCGCTGGGACTTTGAAGATGATGTATCGGGGGGGCCCGGGGCCCATCAGGGAGGTGCCCATGTTGTAGGTGTTGCCCTGGTCGTCGTAGTGGGGATGAGCCGTGGCCAGGTTCAGAGCGATGTGGTTCCTGTAGTTGATCTGGAACGAGGAGATGGTTTGAGTTCTCGTAGAAATGAGCGAGAGCTTCCAGGCGTCAGGTGGAGGAACTCACCCTGCCCACGGTCTCCAGAGTGTCCGGGTCGATCTGGTTCATGTAGTTCACCTCGGAGGACGCGTAGTAGTCCCGACCGTAACGAATGATGTTCACCAGGTTGTTGTCGGTGAAGTCGGGGACGACGTTGCAGAGGTGCGTGAACGTCCTGCGAGAAGAACAGCTGATCATTAGACAAGGTCCAGAGTCCAGGTCCAATCCAAACAGGTTTCATCAACGAGTGAAACCCTCCAATGCTCCGGAGACATCTCTGGACCTGGAGACATCTCTGGACCTGGAGACATCTCTGGACCCAGAGACATCCCTGGACCCAGAGACATCCCTGGACCTGGAGACATCTCTGGACCCGGAGACATCTCTGGACCTGGAGACATCTCTGGACCCAGAGACATCCCTGGACCCGGAGACATCCCTGGACCTGGAGACATCTCTGGACCCGGAGACATCTCTGGACCTAGAGACATCTCTGGACCTGGAGACATCCCTGGACCTGGAGACATCTCTGGACCCGGAGACATCTCTGGACCTGGAGACATCTCTGGACCCAGAGACATCCCTGGACCTGGAGACATCCCTGGACCTGGAGACATCTCTGGACCCGGAGACATCTCTGGACCTAGAGACATCTCTGGACCTGATGACAACTCTGGACCCGGAGACAACTCCGGAACCAGAGACATCCCTGGACCCGGAGACATCTCTGGACCCGGAGACATCTCTGGACCCAGAGACATCCCTGGACCTGGAGACATCTCTGGACCTGGAGACATCTCTGGACCTAGAGACATCCCTGGAACTAGAGACATCTCTGGACCCGGAGACATCTCTGGACCCGGAGACATCTCTGGA
Organism: Platichthys flesus; assembly: GCF_949316205.1. Classification (NCBI taxonomy): domain Eukaryota; kingdom Metazoa; phylum Chordata; class Actinopteri; order Pleuronectiformes; family Pleuronectidae; genus Platichthys; species Platichthys flesus. The sequence continues at coordinate 359,245 of NC_084966.1, read as the reverse complement.
CCCGGAGACATCTCTGGACCCGGAGACATCCCTGGACCCGGAGACATCTCTGGACCCGGAGAGATCTCTGGACCCGGAGACATCCCTGGAACTAGAGACATCTCTGGACCCGGAGACATCCCTGGACCCGGAGACATCTCTGGACCCGGAGACATCTCTGGACCCGGAGACATCCCTGGACCCGGAGACATCCCTGGACCCGGAGACATCTCTGGACCCGGAGACATCTCTGGACCCGGAGACATCTCTTGACCCGGAGACATCTCTGGACCCGGAGACATCTCTGGACCCGGAGAGATCTCTGGACCCGGAGACATCCCTGGAACTAGAGACATCTCTGGACCTGGAGACATCCCTGGACCCGGAGACATCTCTGGACCCGGAGACATCTCTGGACCCGGAGACATCCCTGGACCCGGAGACATCCCTGGACCCGGAGACATCCCTTGACCCGGAGACATCTCTAGACCCGGAGACATCTCTGGACCCGGAGACATCTCTTGACCCGGAGACATCTCTGGACCCGGAGACATCTCTGGACCCGGAGACATCTCTGGACCCGGAGACATCTCTGACATGAATCTGCTTGTGTTGAAACACATTTCTCATTTCACATTTCAAGACAGCACTTCATGTCCTGGATGAAGCACATTGCTGAAGGACTCTGGACCAGATCTCGACTGGAGGGTCTCAGACGTCGGAGCTTCATCGATGGACTGAATCTGATCCTCATGCTTCACATCTCTTGACATTTGACCTGAAGCAGGTCTTGCAACACATGAGGGACTTTATGGACTGAAGCACATTGCTGATGCTCAGATCTTAAAGATGGAAACTGGTTTCTACGACACCTGAGGGAGACTGGACCTGAACCTGGTGTGCTCGGTACCTGGAGAAGATGTTCTTGCAGGGATCTGGATAGATCATGGTTCCGAACTCGGAGACGATGATTCTGTCGGCCTTGATGTTTCTTTTGTAGGTGTCGCTCTTCAGAAACTTGCTCCTGTAAGTGACTTCACCTGAAACAACCAGGACATCAAGACCTCAGAAGGTAAGAACATCTCAGCCTGCACAGAGAAGGTTCATAGATTCAGATCAGTACCGTTGCAGAAGGTGAAGCTGTGGATGAGTGACAGGCCGTCGAACCAGTGGTTGTACTGGGAGCTGCCCACAGAGAAGAGTCCAGGGCCGTTCCTGATCAGTGTCCCCTGAAGCCACACCGGGAGCGAGCCTGCACATCAGGGGAGTCACTCAACAACAGGTCCTACTGCTACTTATTAACATGATATCACACAGTACTAATGGATACAAACATATTTAACTTTTCATTTAAAAGAAACACAAATCTATAGATTATATATTATTCATACTATCAAGTAAGATCACATGAAATTATTTAGAATTTATAATAATTTAATATTTGTACTTATTATTAATAATACTCATTATTATTTGTGTAATGTTGTGTTAAAGTTAAGTAAAATATCACAGCGTGAAGTCAGTTTAATAACAATAATACTAAAAACTTAAGATCTACTTGAAGCAGGGGGGGGGGGGGTCTCACCTTTCACTTCAGCAACCACCGGCTCCGGAGTCTCTGACCCGTTCTTTCCTAATATGGACAGCATGTTTCTGCTGCTGGTTCTCTCCCAGTGTTCCCAGCTGCTGCTGGTGGTCTGGACTGAGCAGCAGACGTCTTTCAGTAAACTTCTGTGTACGTGAGAATCTCCAGGTGACAGAAGACTGAAGGTGTAACTCAACTCACTCGATTATATAATGTTGCTGCTGTGGACTTCACTCAAGTTTCAAAATAAAAGCCCGTGTGTGGAGGTGGTGTTCTCAGATCAGCTGAAACTGAATCCTTGAACCCAGATCCTGATTATCTGTGAAGCGACGATAAGACCCGTCCTGCTTATCACCTGTTTATAAACTGAGGATCTATACATTTCATTTATTTACATATATTCACATATATAACATCTAAATTCATCATTTACTGATCATCTCAACAAAATACTCTTTAGAATATGTAGAAGTATCTGCACACACAAAATGTAAATTACATAACTTTAAATTCATTTGTCTACAAAGTTTTCAATATTTTAAATCTATTATTGATTTTCTCTATAAAATGTCAGAACATTTGGAAAATTCTGTCCATGAGTCCAAATCTGAAAATACTAAAACATATTTTAATAACCTCAGCTTCAAATATCTTATTTCAAAACTCTGGGGGTACAAATGAAAATCTTTGACAAAGTTATTTGATCATTTTAATAGTTTAATGTATAAATTGTCAAATGGTGGCAGCCGTTATTCTTATGCTTCATATCTGAAAATGTATTTGGCATGAGTCTATATTTCTGCTCATATATATATCTATATATATATTATGACATGACAGAAAATAATCTGCAAGAACAACATGTTAGTTGTTATAAAACGTGAACCACATGTCTTTTGTTCATATCTCTTATCTCTGAAGTATCTGTGGAGAGCAGCAGAGACGAGGTTTGAACTTCAGACTCGTCAGATTTGTGTAATTGGTTAAATCAGTTTATGAGTTTACAGCGTCTGTTATCAGGTCGAGTTCCTGTGAATGAGTAACTGTACAAATACTAACACCATCGCCCACTTCTCTTTCTTATTAATAATGATGTGATATCTATAATGATACGATATTATCACAAATACATGAGTTTGCTCCAGAGAGAGATGCTCTATTTATTACTCTATTACATGTATTTACTGAACAAAGGTGCATTCATGATGCAACAATGAAGTGTAATGAGTGACGTGTTTTTATTTCATCATAAGTAAATGTCCCGGTCGGTATCAGCGGCGTGTTTGTTCACAAACTTCATAAGAAAAGCACACTCGGCCATTTTGGATGAAAAATGAAGTTTATTACAAACAACAACAGAGAGCTGTTAGCAGTCAGGTAGCAGCTGTCAGTTCTGTACAAATAACACTGTTGAGTGGTGAGTGGAGGCCGAGTCTCAAACAGCACCCTACGCCCTCTGTAGTGCACCATGCTACACACTTGACCTTCCATAGTACACAACATGTTCAGAGTGCTACATCCTCTGGTGCACTAGCTTCCCTTCTCACTCAGGGCAGCACCCTCAGTAGTGAAGCCTCCATCTTCAACCTGCAGCCTTCATAGGGCGCCCCCCTCCACCCTCCACCCTGCACCCTGCACAGTGCACTACACTCCACCTGTAAGACTTTCAACGTGCACGGTCGCCCCCCCGTGCCCTTCGTAGTGCACAGGCATCCCTCTGGTGTACTTCCAAGGTCACAGGTTGTGACTGTGCACGAGGTTTAATCATCACTTGTCTGTTTTCCGAGTCACGACACAAATTCATTCTGCGTTCCTAAAAGCTAGCGTTGGTTTCCGGCTTCCTGACGAAGGCTGCGTCCACGTGTCGCTCTGAGCTTCTCCTGTTCACGTTGTGTTACTCCAGTATGTCGCGTGTGGGTCACACAGCAGCGTCACAGTCGTACTCTCTCACCCTGGACGCCGGCTCCTTTCCTGTTTCAGGCACTTCTGTATTTTCAAGCGCCAAGTTGGAGAAATCTGAGCTTTTAATATTAAACTTGGTTTTTGGCGTGAACACACTTTTCGTGTCGGGGGAAGAAGCCATTTAGCTGAACTCTGCAGTTCCTCGTTTGTTGTCACTCGAGATGTTTTTGTGTTGACGCATCTTTACTTGTTGCTTCTACGTTAACATTCGATCTCTCTGAACAAAATGTTATACGTGAATTAATCAAATCCCGGTCTCTGCCAGTAGGGGGCGTTGTGGTTGTGGAGGTTTTTGGAGCTTTCGATCAGCTACTGAATAGTTTTCTCTAATTTGTGTTTCCGAAGTCAAGAATCGCAGCTAATGACAAACAGGAAGTGAGAGCTCTTTGCAAACAGAAGGGGGGGGGGGTAGCTCAGCAGTTTAACACGTGTGAGAAACTCCAGCGTGTGTTGAGGTTAAAACCAAAACAGACCAATCCTCAGAGATTCAACCTCACCAGCGCCCCCTGGAGGTTACACCCTTCACGTGCACGACTTCACACCTTGACGTAGAGCACTGCACAGGGTGCTCAGCTCCTTAAGGACCGGGGTGTCTGAGAATGGCACCAGAGACGGAGAGAGAGGGAGAGAGAGAGAGAGAGAGAGAGAGAGGGAGAGAGAGAGAGAGAGGGAGAGAGAGAGAGAGAGAGAGGGAGAGAGGGAGAGAGGGAGAGAGGGAGAGAGAGAGAGAGAGAGAGAGAGGAAGAGAGAGAGAGAGAGAGAGAGAGAGGGGTAGAGAGAGAGAGAGAGAGAGAGGGAGAGAGGGAGAGAGGGAGAGAGGGAGAGAGAGGGATATAGAGAGAGAGAGAGAGAGAGAGAGAGAGAGAGGGAGAGAGAGAGAGAGAGGGAGAGAGAGAGAGACAGGTAGAGAGAGAGAGAGAGAGCTGCTGCTGTCTGTCTGTCTGACAGAGACAGGTCCAGGGTCAGTTCTATGTACACACAGGAAATGCATAATCAGGAAAATCCAAACGAACCCGAGCTGCTCTGGTCACAGTGGAGGGGAGGGGGGCGGGCGGAATGAGGGGGGGGGGGGGGGGGGGGGGTAGCTCTGGTTCACTAAAAAGACGCGAGGAACGTGTGTCACCGCAAACACAACGATTCGTCATGGCAACGCTACACCGGGACACCACCTAACGGTCCTTGGAAAACACACACTCACACACTCACACAAACACACAAACACACACACACACTCACACTCACACACTCACACACTCTCTCACACAAACACACACTCTCTCTCTTTCTCTCACACAAACATTTATATGACAAACAGCTTCTCTCATTTTTTCTCTATTGAGGTGAAAAACAAACTCTATAATCTTAGTTATCATCTTGTTAATGTTCATCATCGCAGCAGTGACCAGTGTGTAGAGTGTGTGAGTGTCTCAGTGTGTTATACACACTATTCACAGCATGACACAGAGCTCTCTTCCTATTGGCTGACGGCTCTTTTCGACTCCTCCCTTCAAGGAGGCGCTCATTTTTTTCATTGTCTCGTGTTGCTAGGCAACAGCAGCTTCCCATAGGTTCAGTCTGTTGTCGTGTCGGTTGATGATGACGTGGTCATGTGACCGAGTTCCACTGACCCACAGGAAACAGTTTGTGATGTCATCAGTGGGGGGGGGGGGGGGGGGGTCGATCGGGGCAGTAAACTGAAGGCCAACCTGACGGAGGCATCTGATTGGATGCAGTGGAGGAGGGAGGGTGGAGTTTAACAGTACCTGCTGTGTGTGTGTGTGTGTGTGTGTGTGCGTGTGTGTGTGTGTGTGTGTGTGTGTGTTTGTGTGATCAGCGCACAAAGTTATGAAAGTGGAGCCTGATTCATCTGAAGGACACAGAGTTGAATTCTCTTTTAGTTTCAAGAGATTAAGATGAAATCATTTGTTCATTAATCTACTTTATTAAGTTCATTAAAGTGTTTTGATGAAAGTTTCCTCATTTAAATAAGTTTCTATTTCTCATGTGTGAACATTACATTTTTCAAATTAAATTCAAAAGTTGAGTTTGTTAAAAAGAGAAAATTCCTTTAAGCTCCGCCTCTTTGGCCCTGTCGTGGTTTGTGTGCGTTGTAAACCCTGACCCTGCTGTCAGTGTGTGTTTGTGTGTGTCAGTGTGTGTTTGTGTGTCAGTGTGTGTTGAGCACGCCGCGCGACACCCAGCCCTCGGCGGCCGGCGAGTCGCTGTTGGCCGGCCGGTAGACCAGACTCTGACCCTGCTGGTTGGACGCCAGAATCTGAACCTTCTCGCCCCGGAACACGGAGATCTCGTCCTCCCGCACGGCCGCGAAGTCCTGCAGCACCAGGACCAGCTCCTGATTGGACAGAGGTCATGAGGTCACCAAAACAGTCATCGGGGAATCGCACCTGACTCTGATCCGAGCGTTCAATTCCAAACCTGGTCGTCCTGCTCGCTGTCAGCTTGAGGCTGAGGGGCGTGGCCGTTGGGCGTAGGCGGGGCTGACGGCGGGCGCCCTGACGACAGAGGACGGGTCACAGAGATCCCGCCCTCTTTCCTCTGGTACTCGATGGGAGACTGAAGAGCTGGAAACAGATGGATGCAGACATGAAGGAGTCGAATGAGGAGATAAATCACAGGAGAGTCACGGACTGTGAGGACTGGTGGGTTTGAAGGAGCCGTTGAAATAGGAGAGCGTAGTCACGCCACTGTGACATCATCAGGTGTCCTCTGGAGGACACTCCCCGAACCGGGACACAGCTCAAGTTTTATTTCCTCATGTGATTTGTGGATGTACTCACCAGACAAGAAGTTGTTCTGTGCGTCCAGCAGGGCGGCGATGGTCTCCGTCCAGGTCATCTTGATGCTGGCGGAGGACGCCTGCAGCGTGAAGCGCTCGGCCGAGCCGCGGGACCACAGCACGAACTTACAGGGATCTCCGTCCACGCCGTCCTGCATCGCCAGGTAACTCACCTGGTGAGGGGGAAACATGGAGCTCAGTGTCAACAGGTCGGAGCCGGGTCCTGAATCTACCTTCATCCAGCGTCATCCAGCGTCATCCAGCGTCCCACCTTGATGCTGTTCTTGAACTGGTAGCCCGGGTTGTTGGAGCCTTTACGTAGAAGTTCGCTGAAGATGACGATCTGCTCGAACAGGAAAACCCTGCGCTCTTTACTGCGAGACAACACGCCGCCGTCCTGCTCCCACACACAGAAGGTCTCC
>NC_084966.1:315000-347500 GCF_949316205.1 Platichthys flesus | reverse complement strand
TTACGATTTACAGTTTGTGTAAAATGTCAACATACAAAGAGACGTCACATTCTGACCACACAGCAGGTTGCATCGTTCAGGCTTCACACACCGACACACGCTCAATATTTAGTGAACTCCGTCCGACAGGAAGCAGGAGACACGGATGTTTAAAGTTCCCTCTGTTCAAACAGGAAGTGACACGAAACCAAAATGGACGAGCTGCCGCAGAGACATGGTGACCGGGTCCAAGGTCGTCAGTAACTGAAACTGTAATCAGATTACTACCTTACTCTTCAATGAGTGGAGAATTAGATTGAGCTCGAGCTCTTTTACCATGAAGTTATTATTGTTTATCTTGAGTCCAGGTGGAGTTCTGTGTTCGACCAGGAGGTGGCGCCCTGCAGGGAGATGAACCTACCTTTGCTGACGGTGGAGGAGGCGTTGGAGGAGGAGGTGGTGGTGGAGGAGTTGCAGGAGGAGGACGTGGTGGTGCAGGTGGACGAGGTGCTGCTGGAGGTGGTGGACGCTGGGATGAGCCCCTCCATGTCGGCTGCACTGTGGGAGTGTGACAGGCAGAGGGCGCTCATGGGCAGTAAACCCTCCTGCAGGGAAACAGGAGAGATTAGAAGCTGGAGGATTTGTTCCTGCCGTGGGGACGTTTGATTTCTCACCAGCTGCGGACTCTGATCCGTTGTTCTGACCAGACACCACCCGGGTCTGTCGGCCGAGCGCTCCACCAGCTCCACGGTCTGACCACAGCGAACGCTGAGCTCTCCTGCGGCGCCGGAGGAGAAATCCAACAACACCACCACTAACTCGCAGCCGCCGGACAGCTGGAGAGAGACGGGTGAGAGGGTGAGACACTTTATCAACCTCCACACATCTGACCGTCCTCCTGCCAGGTCACAGTCCATTCATAAAGTCAGAAACAGAGAATCAGCTGCAGCTCCACCTGCTGGTCAATCAGTAAACAGCACTGGACTCAGTTTAGATGAGAATAAACAAAGTTCATTTTCTGCAGCGTTTTAATCTACTTCTGAATATTTTCTCTCCCATTTTAAAACAACTACAAACCCTCTAGTGGTCTCGTCAGGCCAGCAGGGGGCGATAGAGGGCCGACTCTGAGTCGATCAAATCTAAACCTGATTTTAATTCACTGTTATCATAAAAACATCAAAAGTGAAGCAGCTAAACAAACTTATCAAACAATACAAACTCCAATTTTAAACTGTCATTCGTCATCACAATGTATGTCCTCTGACCAATCAGGGCACAGCACGCTGAGCTCTGATTGGTCCAACAAGAAGTAGAAAACATCATGTGATGGAGGACAAAGAGAGGAGAGCGTCACGGTTGCTTGTGTGTGTATGTGTGTGTGTGTGTGTGTGTGTGTGTGTCTTCTTCAGCTGGAGCCCATGTGCTTCAGTTCACACACACACACGTGCACGTGGTCCATTGGGAGTTGTGGGGTGTTCCCCATCCTAATCAAATACAGCTGTGATCAGTCTTAAGGCTTGTGTCACACACACTTACATGCACACATACACACACAGACACACACACAGACACACACACAGACGCACACACACGATGATTACAACATGAGGCCGATTCCAGTGTTAAAGAATAAAGAAATTCAGATTCCATAATAAACATATTTAGATTCTAGGATGTCTTCAGACCTCAGGATGGAGAGATTGAACTCCTTGTAATTATCAATAACTATAAAAAGAAACAAATCACAATCAAGTTTATAGAACTTGAACATTATCTATGTAAAGACAAATAACGCTGTAAAATAAATGTGACTCATCAGCAGATTTTCATCAGTTATGAATCTGCAGCTCCAACAGTCACATGTGTTACCATGGTGACCTGGCGTGAGGATCTGGATTTCAAATCAATAATCAGGAAGATCAGTAAGGATCAGATTCCTCAGGAGCTGGTATCGAGGTGATCACATGGATCGAGGTTTAACCACACAGTGAAGAGTGTCCTCTGGAGGCAGAAGCTGGTGAACTGGTGAACTGGTGAACTGGTGAACTGGTGATGGTGGATCAGAGGATTCCTTGATGGTCCCAGCTCGGGCGTCGTTCTAACTCGTTCAAACAATCGAGCGTTAGCGTTCAGTGGAGCTCCAGCTGAATCCACGTCAGGTTGTTTACAAACACACGTTAACCAACTCAAATCTTTCCTCATGTCAACAACATGATTCAAACTCACTGTCCTCAGTCTCTAGTCATGAAGTTTAAATCTCTGACCTGACCGAGTGAAGATCCCTCTCTGAAGCAACACCAGGTCACCTCTCAGGGTCAAAGGTCAACCCCGCCCTCCTCCAACGGACTGCAGGTAAATCAAATCAAACGTACCTCGTCCGCAGAGAAGAGAACGAGTGAAAGTTTCTGAACTGAGTCTGACGGCGAGCAGAGGAAACTCCCTCAGACACACACACACACATACATACACACACATACATACACACACACAGACACACACCCAGCCAGCTGCAGCACTGGTGAGGTCATCAGACGTTCCGACACACCCCTCTGAACACACGCTGTGTGTGTGTGTGTGTGTGTGTGTGTGTGTGTGTGTGTGTGTGTGTGTGTGTGTGTGTGTGTGTGTGTGTGCACCTTGTCGCTGTCGGCCGTGTTCTGGGAGGTGCGCGAGGCGATGGACACGGTGTCCGGCTGACTGCTGGCATCACCCAGACTGTCTGCGTCCTCACTCGTGTCCCTGAAAACAAAAACACACTTTTCAGTCTAAAACACACAATGTGGACGAGTCTCTCACTCAGTTATCCAGAGGTCAAGCTGATACTTTCTGATTTCTGGTTTTATTGAATAGAAACGTTCACTTATTGATTGATTGTCTCTTCATATTTCTGAGTATTAAAGTCATTTGACGGATGAGAAGATGACCTCAGGGTCAGTCTTTCATTTGGACTTCACTGGTTTGGTTAATTAGATGAGTTCCAACCAGTCGACGAACCAGGTCAGAGGTCAGTTTAACGTAGACAGGTCACATGACCAGAGGCGTGTAGCGTGTAGCGTGTAGCGTGCTAGCTGCTGACCTGCGGTTGATGCTGCGCTGTCGGCCCAGCGTGGGGTTGGGTGTCTTGGGGAGGGGGATGGGCTCCCTCAGCGCCCCCCGCAGGTGGCCCCTCCTCTCCTGGATCACCTGGCGGATGCTGCGGACCCACTCCTGCTTCAGCTCCAAGGACGCCGCCTGACGAGAGAACCAGTTAACCGTGACCTCTGACCTCAGCTCCTGAACACGGACAGGAGACCACTCACCTTCAGCACCGTCTTGTTGTCGGACGTGGGCGTTCGTCCGACCCACAGAGCGAACTTACAGGCGTCGCCCTCGATGTGCTCCGTCACCCCGAGCTCTGACGTCTGCAGGAACAGGAAGTGTCAGCAGACGTCATGTACCTCCTGGTGTGTGTCTGTGGGTGTGTGTGTGTGTGTGTTACCCTCAGTCTGCTCTTGTACAGATATTTGATTCGCCCGGATGAGTCTTTGATCTCTTTGCTGAAGATGAGTGACAGCTCAAACAGGAAGAGGTGTCGGTCCCGCCCCTTCCTGATCAGAGACTTTGGCTCCCAAACCAGGAAGGAGTCCTGGAGGAGGAGCTCGCCCTGAACCTCCAGACCCTCCTCCAGACCTGAGGAGACGACACCAAGGCAACATGTGGAATATGTAAATATATGACTTATCGTTTAGTGAGGAAGTCAACAACAAACGTCACAATAAAAGCCCCTTAGTCCAGGCTCACTGAAATCTTCATGTAAAACAGATGCAGGTCTTTTATTTTGAAACACCTACCTTCCAACATGCTAACATGCATAGCATCGTTAGCTCTCTTTGGGACGCTCAGCATCACATCCAGTCCTTCTTTAATTTCACCTTTTCCCTCCTCGCAGCACGCCAGCAACTCCTGCACACACACACACACACACACACACACAAATACAACACAAGTACACAGTGTAAATGTGAATGATGTTTAGAGCCAAGATTAACACAACATCCGGATCTAGTTGTTAAATGTCAGAATCAATATAAGATGATTGTGATTTTAAATCTTCAAAGGGTCGACTGTGAGATCTCTTATTATTTCATCTGTAGTGAAAGTCAAATGTATGACAGCAGGTTTATTCTGAAGCCAAAACACTCTGAACTCAAACTGCCTCTGAACTGGAAGTGGAAGTGCACCTTGAGCAGCAGCTGGTATTTAGTGATTCTCTGAACTGGTTTGATGAGCGCGGACGAGATGGAGTTCGTCAGCCCGTGTCTCCTCTGGACCTCCTGAACACAACACAAAGCTTTTTATCCTTTATTCTGAAAAATGCCTCTTATTAATTCAAAGTGTTTCATCATAACGATCCTTTCTGAAGTGTCTGAAATCCTAAAATAAAGAAGTAAAGGTCTCTGACCTCGAAGAAGCCTGCCCCGTGTTGTTGTATCAGCAAACTGGAGTCAGGTTTGTTTCTGCAGTACGTCACGTACATGTGAAACTTATCAGCCTGAAACACAAAGTACTTCATGTTTTACTTCCTTCAATCACTTCGTTGTGTAGTGGTGTGAATCCGACAGAGCCTTACCCAGGTCACGAAGCAGTGGCCCACGTCCTCCGGAAGCTGCTCGTAGTTTTCTAACTCCTTCAGGAAAATACTGAAAAACACAAACCTCTGAATCTACACACACACTATACTCTAATACTACACATTACAGTATGTCTGCAGTACTACAGTAAATACGCACACATTTGAAGTACATGTTGCAGGGGTGTAATACACAGTATTTGTAGTATTCGATGCCCTGTATTTCATACTGTTGTGCTTGTGCTGCAGTAAATTAAGTAAAGTAATTTGCAGTATTTATCTCTTTGCAGTATAATTGACAGTACTTGTTTCTAGAACTCGTAGTCGCCTGGATGTCTCGTACCGTAGTACTTGTATAGCAGTATAATCTGCAGTATAATTGACCGTACCTGTTGTGGAACTCGTAGATGTCCTGGATGTTTGGTACTGTAGTACTTGTATTGCAGTATAATCTGCAGTATAATTGACTGTACCTGTTGTGGAACTCGTAGATGTCCTGTATGTTTGGTACCGTAGTACTTGTATTGCAGTATTATCTGCAGTATAATTGACTGTATCTGTTGTGGAACTCGTAGATGTCATGCATGTTTGGTACTGTAGTACTTGTATTGCAGTATAATCTGCAGTATAATTGACTGTACCAGTTGTGGAACTCGTAGATGTCCTGTATGTTTGGTACTGTAGTACTTGTATTGCAGTATAATCTGCAGTATAATTGACTGTACCTGTTGTGGAACTCGTAGATGTCCTGTATGTTTGGTACCGTAGTACTTGTATTGCAGTATAATCTGCAGTATAATTGACTGTACCTGTTGTGGAACTCGTAGATGTCCTGTATGTTTGGTACTGTAGTACTTGTATTGCAGTATAATCTGCAGTATAATTGACTGTACCTGTTGTGGAACTCGTAGATGTCCTGTATGTTTGGTACTGTAGTACTTGTATTGCAGTATAATCTGCAGTATAATTGACTGTACCTGTTGTGAAACTCGTAGATGTCCTGTATGTTTGGTACTGTAGTACTTGTATTGCAGTATAATCTGCAGTATAATTGACTGTACCTGTTGTGGAACTCGTAGATGTCCTGTATGTTTGGTACTGTAGTACTTGTATTGCAGTATAATCTGCAGTATAATTGACCGTACCTGTTGTGGAACTCGTAGATGTCCTGTATGTTTGGTACTGTAGTACTTGTATTGCAGTATAATCTGCAGTATAATTGACTGTACCTGTTGTGGAACTTGTAGATGTCCTGTATGTTTGGTACTGTAGTACTTGTATTGCAGTATAATCTGCAGTATAATTGACCGTACCTGTTGTGGAACTCGTAGATGTCCTGTATGTTTGGTACTGTAGTACTTGTATTGCAGTATAATCTGCAGTATAATTGACTGTACCTGTTGTGGAACTCGTAGATGTCCTGTATGTTTGGTACTGTAGTACTTGTATTGCAGTATAATCTGCAGTATAATTGACCGTATCTGTTGTGGAACTCGTAGATGTCCTGTATGTTTGGTACTGTAGTACTTGTATTGCAGTATAATCTGCAGTATAATTGACCGTACCTGTTGTGGAACTCGTAGATGTCCTGTATGTTTGGTACTGTAGTACTTGTATTGCAGTATAATCTGCAGTATAATTGACCGTACCTGTTGTGGAACTCGTAGATGTCCTGTATGTTTGGTACTGTAGTACTTGTATTGCAGTATAATCTGCAGTATAATTGACCGTACCTGTTGTGGAACTCGTAGATGTCCTGTATGTTTGGTATTGTAGTACTTGTATTGCAGTATAATCTGCAGTATAATTGACTGTATCTGTTGTGGAACTCGTAGATGTCATGCATGTTTGGTACTGTAGTACTTGTATTGCAGTATAATCTGCAGTATAATTGACCGTACCTGTTGTGGAACTCGTAGATGTCATGCATGTTTGGTACTGTAGTACTTGTATTGCAGTATAATCTGCAGTATAATTGACTGTACCTGTTGTGGAACTCGTAGATGTCCTGTATGTTTGGTACTGTAGTACTTGTATTGCAGTATAATCTGCAGTATAATTGACTGTACCTGTTGTGGAACTCGTAGATGTCCTGTATGTTTGGTACTGTAGTACTTGTATTGCAGTATAATCTGCAGTATAATTGACTGTACCTGTTGTGGAACTCGTAGATGTCCTGTATGTTTGGTACTGTAGTACTTGTATTGCAGTATAATCTGCAGTATAATTGACCGTACCTGTTGTGGAACTCGTAGATGTCCTGTATGTTTGGTACTGTAGTACTTGTATTGCAGTATAATCTGCAGTATAATTGACCGTACCTGTTGTGGAACTCGTAGATGTTATGCATGTTTGGTACTGTAGTACTTGTATTGCAGTATAATCTGCAGTATAATTGACCGTACCTGTTGTGGAACTCGTAGATGTCCTGGATGTTTCCGAACACGGTGTCGTCCCTGTTGTTGAGACCGGGGGGGACGTCCTCTGAGCCGCTCGTCATCTCCCACAGGTACGTCTGCACCACAAGATTTACATCAGGAAGTACTACTCAGTATAATGTAGTAATACAACGTATTATGTACTGCTGAAATGTAGTAGTTTCCATGACTGAGTTTAGTTTAAAAATATTAATATCGTGCCAAAGCCAGAATTTAGTACAAACAGCAGAAGTGACCTTGTGGCCGACTGAGTGAACTGCAGGTCGGTCAGCAGGGGGCGCTGTGAGATCTCTGGTGTGTTTAGTTCTGGAGCTTTCGAGGTTAAACTCTGAATCAGAACTTGAACTCAACGTCCTGATCAATTAGCGGAGGAGGATCACGTGAAACGAGTGAAGCTCCAGATGTTTGTACTTTTACCTCGATGCACTCCTGCAGATCTCTGACGTACACTCTTTCTGTCTGAAGGAGCTCGGCCATGATGTACCTGAACACACACACACACACACACAGTTGTTTGTCAACATGGAGACTCGTACTGGGAGCTGCCCTCGCACGGTCACTTGGTGGACTCACTCCTTCTTGCGTGCCGAGCGCCTCTTCTCGTCGCTGACCTGGTGGCTGGGGTCGGACAGGTTGACCTCGGGGTCCGAGTCCGACAGGCTGTTGGGGATCAGCTCCAGCTCCAGGTCCTTGTTGTCCTGTCAGAGCCACCGTACATCACACTCAGTACGGGTACGCCCACACACCGACCACACCCTGGTTATCTATGTTACCTGTGAGCAGCCTCCCAGCGCCGTCTCCAGCAGGTGGCGGTACTGTCCCATCCTCGCGGTGAAGTCGCGGTAGCGCTTGTCCACGGTGGAGACGCAGCGTCGCAGCTCGGCGCGGTGGGCGTGGCCTTTAGCCAGCATGCTCTCCGCCAGCTGGATGAGCAGGTGCACCTTCTCCTGTGTGTGCTGACAGAGGGGATCCTTTTATAATATTTCATATCACACGTGTTGTATGTTACTGTCGTGTTAAAGAGTTTGATGTTCTCACCTTGGCAGAAACACAGAACTCCCTGTGCTGGTTCAGAAGCTCCTGAGTCTCCGACATGTTGGACCCCGGTGACGTGTGCGTGGTCAGGTAGTGGTCACCTGACTGCTGCAGCCAATCCAGAGCCTGCGATCAAAGAGCACGTTAAGGCGCGGTCACATTACTCTGGAACCAATCAGAAAGTCTCTGCGACGAGCATGTGGCTCCACCAATGGGAGTGCGGGAAGCGGACCTGCTGGGTGTGGCTCTGGAACATCAGGTACTGCTGGCACTGATCCAGTCGACGCTTCTTCAAGGTCCAGAAGTGAAGGACCCGGTTCTCCCTCTGCAGCAGCTCACTGAGGATCCCTGAGCACAGACACACAATCATGAAGCTGCTCCCCAGCTGAGCGGCCGTGTGCTCCTCTGTGCAGGTGTGTGTCTGATGGTTGTGTGTGTCTGATCGTTGTGTGTGTCTGATCGTTTGTGTGTTTCTGATCGTTTTTGTGTTTCTTTGTGTGTTTCTGATGGTTTGTGTGTTTCTGATTGGTTGTGTGTTTCTGATTGGTTGTGTGTGTCTGATCGTTTGTGTGTTTCTGATCGTTTGTGTGTTTCTTTGTGTGTTTCTGATGGTTTGTGTGTTTCTGATTGGTTGTGTGTTTCTGATGGTTTGTGTGTTTCTGATCGTTGTGTGTTTCTGATCGTTTGTGTGTTTCTGATCGTTTGTGTGTTTTTTCTATTCGTTTGTGTGTTTCTGATGGTTTGTGTGTTTGTGATCGTTTGTGTGTTTCTTTGTGTGTTTCTTTGTGTGTTTCTGATGGTTTGTGTGTTTCTGATTGTTTGTGTGTTTCTGATTGGTTGTGTGTTTCTGATTGGTTGTGTGTTTCTGATGATTTGTGTGTTTGTGATCGTTTGTGTGTTTTTTCTATTCGTTTGTGTGTTTGTGATCGTTTGTGTGTTTTTTCTATTCGTTTGTGTGTTTGTGATCGTTTGTGGGTTTTTTCTATCCGTTTGTGTGTTTGTGATCGTTTGTGTGTTTTTTGTATTCGTTTGTGTGTTTGTGATCGTTTGTGTGTTTTTTCTATTCGTTTGTGTGTTTGTGATGGTTTGTGTGTTTTTTCTATTCTTTTGTTTGTTTCTGATGGTTTGTGTGTTTGTGATCATTGTGTGCTTGTTCACCTTTGACCTGTTGCTCTGGTACCCTGGAGTGCCCCGTGACCTCCGTGACCCCGGGGGCGGTGGCGCCGTGGCCCGACAGCTTGGCCATGGTGACGCTGTTGCGGTGGATGTACTTCAGGAAAACTTCGGCGTTCCGTCTCGCCAGCGTGCACGCCTGTTGCCATGGAAACAAGACGGTTAGAGGGAACTCACGAATCAAATCTGGAAAATTGATTATATGTCAGAATATGTTTAAAACTGCAGAAGCATTCATCGTGTTTATACAGTTACACACATGTATGTGTGACAGTGTGTCACATGGCCTCACCTTCAGAAACGCCTCCTTCTGCTCCATGTGTTTGCTCACGAGCGGCAGCAGCTGCTCCGGCTGCCGCTCGCCTCCTCCACACCAGTCCTCCTCCCTCCGGTACTCCTGCTCCAGGCTCTCCAGGACGCCACACACCTACCGGGGACAGACAGGTCAGGAGACAGAGAGACAGGTCAGGAGACAGGTCAGGAGACAGACAGACAGGTCAGGAGACAGACAGACAGGTCAGGAGACAGGTCAGGAGACAGGTCAGGAGACAGACAGACAGGTCAGGAGACAGACAGACAGGTCAGGAGACAGAGAGACAGGTCAGGAGACAGGTCAGGAGACAGACAGACAGGTCAGGAGACAGACAGACAGGTCAGGAGACAGAGAGACAGGTCAGGAGACAGGTCAGGAGACAGACAGACAGGTCAGGAGACAGACAGACAGGTCAGGAGACAGGTCAGGAGACAGGTCAGGAGACAGACAGACAGGTCAGGAGACAGACAGACAGGTCAGGAGACAGGTCAGGAGACAGAGAGACAGGTCAGGAGACAGGTCAGGAGACAGGTCAGGAGACAGGTCAGGAGACAGACAGACAGGTCAGGAGACAGAGAGACAGATATTCAGAGACACAGCGCCACCTGCTGGGACGTCCTGTAGAAAGCAGCCGAGGCGTTGACCAGTTTGAGTCGATCCTCGATCCTCAGCATCAGCGTCTGCCAGTGCAGCGCCACCGTCTGGGCACAAGACCTCACTGCGTCCGGATCGTAGTGACCTGACCTGAAGGTGAGAGGTCAGAGGTCACGTGGTTAGTACAGTTATAAAATTTCTCTCAAACTCAAAGTGCCAACACGCTACCAACACGTTACATCACGTTACCAACACATTTACCTACATGTTACCAACACGTTACCAACATGTTACCATCACGTTACCAACACATTTACCTACATGTTACCAACACGTTACCAACACGTTACAAACACATTTACCTACATGTTACCATCATGTTACCATCATGTTACCATCACGTTACCAACACGTTACAACACGTGACCCAGCGTGTGGGGGGCGGGGACTCACCGGACCAGCAGCTCCGCTCTCTGCTGCAGAGCCAGCGCCACCTGGTGAGTCCTCTGCAGCGAGTCGGCGTGGAGCAGAGCCTGGAAGCAGAGGAGGAGGTGAGAACCCTGAGAGGAGACGAGGAACTCCTCCTCCCACCTCCTGAGCTGTGTCCCTCAGTGTGTGCACTTACCTCTATGGACTGCTGGAGGCGCTCATGCTCCCTCTGCAGCTGCTCGGCTTCAGACAAACAGCTGGAGTTCAACATGCAGGACGACAACATGACCTCGCCCTCGGAGATCCAGCTCAGCACCTGAGACACCACGACAGGTCAAGGTCAGCTTCAGTTCAGCTCACCTGTGTGTGAGAGTGTGTGTCTGTGAGTGTGTGTGTGTGTGTTACCTGTTTGACCTGGCTCTGCAGGTGTCTCAGCTGCAGGTTCTGCTCCAGGTGTGTGTGTGTGTGATCTGCAATCTGATGCAGGTCCTTCTGTCTGTCCTGCAGGAGGCGCTGCAGCTCCTCCACCTGAGAGGAGAGCCCCCCCTCCGCCTCCGACAGCTCGATACCTGAAGCGCACACACACACAAACACACACACACACACACATATTCAGATCCTCACAAGTATAGTAATGCAGCTGTATGTGTGTGTTTTCCTCTCCATTCATGTGTATATGATTGCACAGATATACCGTATGTCTGTGTGTGTGTATGTCTGTGTGTGTGTTTGTGTGTGTGTGTGTCTCCATGGCAAATTCAATACCCTGGTTTCCATGGACACCAGCTGTGTGCTTCAGAGACCAGTTTCCATGGCAACCCCAACCCCATCCCCCTTTTCCCCCGAATACCATCACATGAATCTGAACTGGTCAGATCGACGCTGGCTCTCTGTTCTATTCTGTTCTGTTCTATCCCATTATTCCATTCTGTTCTATTCTGTTCTGTTCTATTCTATTCTGTTCTGTTCTGTTCTGTCCCATTAATCTGTTCTATTCTATTCTGTTCTATTCTATTCTGTTCTATTCTATTCTGTTCTATTCTATTCTGTTCTGTTCTGTTCTATTCTGTTCTGTCCCATTAATCTGTTCTATTCTGTTCTGTTCTATTCTATTCTGTTCTGTTCTGTTCTGTCCCATTAATCTGTTCTATTCTATTATGTTCTATTCTGTTCTGTTCTATTCTATTATATCCCATTCATCTATTCTGTTCTGTTCTGTTCTATTCTGTTCTACTGTATTCGACCAGTAGAGTGGACTCTCATGGAATCCATATGGGATCAAATGGAAGCTTCCTTTGATCTGTGACCTGTTTTCTGCACTCTCAGCATTTTGCTTGTTTATGATTGGTTCATGCCTTCGAGAGCCCCTGGAAACCCGGCCAGGAAACCCCTAAATCCAAACCGCTCTCAAGTGGCGCCTCCAGCCGAACAGAGTGAACCCACGAGCTGCTCAGGCTGTGAAGGGACCTCGAGGAACTGAATGAATCTCTAACACAACAACTCCTCAGACTGTCAGTCCCTGACCTCTGGATCCCGTCCAGGAGACTATGGGATGTGACATGAGATCGAGGTTCTCTGGAGGATCACAGAGGTCGTGGTGGAACCCCTGAGCTCTTCAAGGAGCATGTGACTTGGACGAGTCTCAGCGCATCGCCCCGTGTCCAGATACATGGACCATGTGACAACCCGATGAAGAACCTTTAAACACCGAGCTTCACTCATGTAGTCTAATTTCATGTGGTGTCCCCCAAGGCCTACTCCTTGTCCCCGCTCTTCTCTATGGTCTCTGAAGTTCTGTCGCTGTGCAGATGATTTATTTTCTAAAGCCATGTTTTGACTCTGACCTGATGCTTGGACCTCGGTGATATACTGCTGGAGGTCGTGACCTTGCTGGATGACCTCATAGATCATGTTGTTCATAGCCAGCCTGCGCTCCATGTGCCTGCGGATCAGTTCATCAACGTCATGACCTTTTATTAACGACTCATTTTCCTGCTGAGTGATGTCATCTGACCTGTTACCTGTGGATGCGTTGCTGTGCTAGTGTTAGCGCCTCGGGACAAGCGTCCACTAGCCTCGAATGACCCAGGTTTATCTTGTCCTGGTTTACATCAGCTAGCCGCGGCGCTGCTAGCTTCTCCGTAGAGAAGTCCTGGGACTGTTTCTGGAGGTCCTGCTTCCAGGCATCCATCTCCCCTGTTACCTTAAGAAAGACACACAGTTCACTGTCAGTCCCCTGACGACAATTCAACAAATGATTTGTATGAGTGTTGTGATGCGAACAGGGGTGTGTACCTCCAGCGTGCACTGCTGGAGAATACGCAGCTGCAAGTAAACATCCAGTCGGATCTTCCTCTGGTGGAAAAGCTCCTCCAGCTGAACGTGAGACTCCTCCAGCTGCTGCAGCACCGTCTCCACATGGGCCACCGAGCTGCCCTGGGGCCTGAAACAAACACACCCACGCATTGAGCACAACCGAAAACAAACACAAACAAACTACAAATAAATATGAGTAGAGGGTTCCCACCCACCCAAGACTCTACCATCCTAAAAACAAATGCTCCTATACATGTTATATACAAACCACAAATCAAACGCATCCACACTGAACAGACATCACTGATTATACAAATTAAAAACGCTCCACTCATGTTTTACATAACTTACACAACAACACCTAGAATCTCGACAAATACCAACTCTACACAAGCCTCTGAGTCGCCAGGGGCTCTAAACAAGTGCACCCACATCGGCTTTACAAAGCCAAAATCAAACGCACCCATGCAGGCTCTGTACACTCGAGCAAAAAAGCACACAAACAAATAAAAAAGCGAAAAGCGCACCTGACATAGAAAATAAACGCACACACACTTTAAACAAACATAAAAGCTTAGCTTTGCCTGGATTTGCAAACTGGTGAAGAAACACACCCACACATTTTCCACTAGCTGGAAAAACACACAGCCAAACTAGAAAAACAAACGCACCCCCACACTTAACATAAACTAGAAAACAAACGCACCCACCCCTGTGACTCTAATCTGAAAAGGAATGCATCCAGGCATAAAACAAACGCATCCACACAGCATTTGGGCTACTGTGCTGCCTTGATGTCTAAAACAAACGCATCCTTCCAGGATCTGTCAATCAACAAACACACCCCTCTGTACTGCCCTGACGGGTGAAACAAATGCACCCACACAAGTTATAACCCAGCTCTTTGTGCAGCGCTGATGCAGGAATCAAACGCACCCACGCTCCCTGTGTACCTGAGTTGCAGGATGAGGTCTTCTCCTTCCCTGATGACACTCATCGCAGCTTCCTGTGGGGTCAGCGTTAGAGGGTTAGTGGGGGGGTCATCGGGGCTGTTAGGTTGTTATGATGGGGGTCAGTTCAGACGGGTGGGGACAGGTACCTGGGTGTTGGCCTGCTGCTGCTGCTGCTGGCTGATGAGAGTCTGCAGAGCCTCCACAGTGTCGGGACACACACAGAGCTCAGAGGACAGCTGCTTCTGGAGGCCGTCCATCCAGGCCGAGAGCTGGGGGGGGCAGAAGAGGAGTGGACGTGATGTCACAGCACATCACTGAATTAAACTGCGTCTCCACTTCCTCCCAGAAATCAACCAACACCGCCATCTTTTACTGATGACGTCATCTGTAGACGTAGTTTGATCCATGTTCTATCTGCTAACATGGAGGAGGCGGGGCTTATACACTACACCGCAGCCAGCCAGCCACCAGAGTTTGTGTGAGTGTGTGTGTGTCTGTGAGTGTCTGTGTGTGTGTGTGTGTGTGTGTGAGTGTTACCTCCTTTGTGTGTGTGTGTGTGTGTCTGTGTGTGTTTGTGTGTTACCTCTTTTGTGTGTGTGTAGAAAGACACAGCGAGATCCAGCAGCAGCTTCCTCTGTTCAACTCGCTGAATAAAGGCCTGCAAATTCACAACACAGATTTACAACATGTTAATAACACGTCAACAACATGCTAACCACAGAACAATATTAGTGAATAAACTAGTTATAGTGACGTTTGTTTCTCTAACACAGAGCTGGTTCAGGTGTTGTAATGAATAAAGTTCACTAACACATCCTTTATGAACCTTTATCATCAGTGTTTTACCTTTTCCACAGCTTTTATTTTGAAAATACTTTTTATGAAAATGCATGAAGACATATTTATTTCCAAGCAGCCGTACGGATCTCAGCTCGATCACATTAACCAACCAGATGAACTCATTCTGCTGGTCTCTCTCTCACCTGCATCCGCAGCTCCAGGTCTCTGGCCGCCTGGTAGATCTCCTCCTCCTCACACTCTCCAGACTGAGCCAGCTGATCGGCTGCTTCTAGAAGCTTCTCTGCATTAGTGTAAGTGTTCTGACACGCACACACACACACACACACACACACACACACACACACACACACACACACACACACACACACACACACACACACACACACACACACACAGGTTATTACTCAGTCTTCAGGACGAGCAGTTCAGAGGAGACCAAGCAGGACACTTCTTCCCCACAGAACAGAAATCTGACTGCTCTTCACCACGTGATAAATCATCGTCAGTTTTCCCGGCTCCGGTTTTACCTGCGCCACCTGCTGGAAGTCGTCGTGACGTTTCTGCAGAGCTCGCGCTCGGTGCAGGGACTTCCCCACGCCGCCATGTTTGTTCAGGAACACTTCGCCGTGCTGCTCGACCCAGTCCAGCACCTGAGGGAGGGAGAGAGACAGATGGAGATGAGCTGAGCCTTCAATCTGGACCTGGATCTGGATCTGGATCCGGATTGAGATCTGGATTCATCGTACCTGTCTCACATCCTGTTGAAACACACACAGCTGCAGGCGCTGGTGAAGGCGGAGCTTACGGTGCTGCCACGCCCCCTCCACCTCATGGTGACCCTGCAATGAAGAAACATTACCGAATCATCAGTCCGCCTGTCTGTTGGTCGGTGACAGTGAGACGGGAGGATGTGAGACGGGTTGATGTGAGTCCTACCTGCATGACCTGGTGCAGAACTCCCATGATGCCGTGCGTGGAGGCAGTGAAGTCCAGTGTGGTCATAGAGTCATCAGAGTCCTTCGCCGGGGAACGCTGGAGAACCTCCAATAAGGCTTTACCACTCTCACTGACCTGCAGACAGACAGGTGGACAGACAGACAGGTGAGCAGACAGACAGGTGAGCAGACAGACAGGTGAACAGACAGACAGGTGAGCAGACAGACAGACAGGTGAGCAGACAGACAGACAGGTGAGCAGACAGGTGAGCAGACAGACAGGTGAACAGACAGACAGGTGAGCAGACAGACAGGTGAGCAGACAGACAGGTGAGCAGACAGGTGAGCAGACAGACAGGTGAACCGACAGACAGGTGGACAGACAGACAGACAGGTGAGCAGACAGACAGGTGAGCAGACAGACAGGTGAGCAGACAGACAGACAGGTGAGCAGACAGACAGACAGGTGAGCAGACAGGTGAGCAGACAGACAGGTGAACAGACAGACAGGTGAGCAGACAGACAGGTGAGCAGACAGGTGAGCAGACAGACAGGTGAACCGACAGACAGGTGGACAGACAGACAGACAGGTGAGCAGACAGACAGGTGAGCAGACAGACAGGTGAGCAGACAGACAGACAGGTGAGCAGACAGACAGACAGGTGAGCAGACAGACAGACAGGTGAGCAGACAGGTGAGCAGACAGACAGGTGAGCAGACAGACAGGTGAGCAGACAGACAGGTGAGCAGACAGGTGAGCAGACAGACAGGTGAACAGACAGACAGGTGGACAGACAGACAGACAGGTGGGCGGACAGACAGGTGGGCAGACAGACAGGTGAACAGACAGACAGGTGAACAGACAGACAGGTGAGCAGACAGACAGACAGGTGAGCAGACAGACAGACAGGTGAGCAGACAGACAGACAGGTGAGCAGACAGGTGAGCAGACAGACAGGTGAGCAGACAGACAGGTGAGCAGACAGGTGAGCAGACAGACAGGTGAACAGACAGACAGGTGGACAGACAGACAGGTGAACAGACAGACAGGTGAGCAGACAGACAGGTGGACAGACAGACAGGTGGACAGACAGACAGGTGAACAGACAGACAGGTGAGCAGACAGACAGGTGGACAGACAGACAGACAGGTGAGCAGACAGGTGAGCAGACAGACAGGTGAGCAGACAGGTGAGCAGACAGACAGGTGAACAGACAGACAGGTGGACAGACAGACAGGTGAACAGACAGACAGGTGAGCAGACAGACAGGTGGGCAGACAGACAGACAGGTGAACAGACAGACAGGTGAGCAGACAGGTGAGCAGACAGACAGGTGAGCAGACAGACAGACAGGTGGACAGACAGACAGGTGAGCAGACAGACAGACAGGTGGGCAGACAGACAGGTACCTGGGTGTAGCTAGCAGACATCTCCTCGTTCAGTTCTTCATGTTTTTTCGTCGCGGCCTCCAGTTCTGCTGTCGCCGACGGCAACGACCCTTCAGAGCACGCCTGAACTCGACCTTCGACCTCCAGCAGGAACTGGACAGACAGACAGGTGGACAGACAGACAGGTGGACAGACAGGCAGCTCGTTGGTTGTGGACGAGTAAGGACGATCAGACAGTGAGACAGGTGGACAGAGTGTAGTTCACCTGCTCCGCCCCCTGGTGGAAGCCAGTTGCCATGGCGAGCGTGTTGCTACGCTCCTCCAGCGCCGTCGTCAGCGTCTTCCAGTCCTCCTGTAACCGTGACGACACCAAGGAGATCCGCTCGGCGCCGTAGTGACCGGCCTCGGCGAGCCGCGCCGCCACGGTGACCACGCTGTCCACGTTCACACTGCCGTTCTGCCGGAGACACGTGGTTTACAGGGACGGTTGAAGATGGTGTCGGGTCAGGGTCAGGGTCAGGGTCAGGACCCTGACCCTGACCCTGACCCTGACCCTGACCCTGACCCTGACCCTGACCCTGAGGGGCCGAGGACACTCACCAGGCAGTTGGCGGTGAAGTGCTGGTGCTGAGTCTGGAGGTCCAGGACGTGCTGGTGGTTCTGGCCGACCTCCACCAGACTCTGCATGAACAGATCTTTACTGTGGGCGATCCAGTCCGACATCTGAGAGAGAGACAGAACGAATCGAAGGTGAGAGAGCTCGTGGGTTCGATGCCCTGCGCGCCACAGTCCCCGCCCCCCTCACCTTGGTGGCGTCCTGCTCGAACAGGTGCAGCTGCAGCACCTGGTCCAGGTGCAGCTTCCTGTCGCTCCAGCCCTGCAGCAGGAGGCCACGAGCCGCCTGCAGGCGCTCCAGCAGGGACGACACCTTGGGCGCCACGCTCTGGAAGTCCGTCCCACCGGACAGCCAGCTGCCGTGGCTACAACCGCCACCGCTGACTTCAGTGGAGGCGTCGCCATGTGAGGGGACCAATCGCATGCGCTGGAGCAAACTCCGCCCTTCTCGTTCAAGGGCTTCAACGGGCGCCGTGGCGATGGTGTTCCTCAGACGGTTGTGTTCCTCCAGGAGTCTGGAGACGGAGAGGTTCAATACACAACAATACACAACAATACACAACAATACACAACCCACAGCTTCGCTGATGATCAATGATAAAGAGGCGCTCTCTTACTTCCGGGCCTCGTCCACGTCCCCGGGCTCGGGGACGCGGTTCAGTCCCGCCTCCAGCTGCTCCAGCTGGGCCAGCAGCTGCGTGGCGGCTCCAGAGAACTCCTCCAGACCCAGACGCAGCTCGGTCCACTCCACGTGGTCGTACTCCAGCGAGCCGCCGAGGTCAGAGGTCAACTGGGAGGGGTCGACGAGCCGGCACAGGCCCTCCACCGACACCAGGGAGGTCTGGAGACAAGGAGACAGTGGGCAAGACCGGAGCATCAGTAGCTGCACAGCTAGCACCTTTAGTAGCTCTCCAGCTAGCATCAATGGTACTTAGGTTTCAGTGGAGCGCATCGTAGAGCAGTAGTTATCAGTAGTAGAACTGCAGTAGTACTACAGCAGTAGTAGTATTACCTCGAAGCTGAGCTTGGCGCTGCCCAGGTTGGTTTTGTGCTTCTGCCAGAAGGTGTCTGGTTTGATGAGCAGAGCCGTGTGGATGTTGGAGGAGAAGGTCTCCTGCAGCGTCCTCAGCACCGGCTTCACACTGTCCCACTTACTGCCACGCATGTCCACCACCACGCTGAAGCCCCGGGCACGCACATCCTCACTGAGGCACAGGGACACACACGTGTTACTCTCACCCAGACATGCTCACTGACGTCCCTGAGAGACAGACAGGGAGAGAGGACATCCTGTACCTGGGTATGGTCGCCAGGTAAGTGACCAATCGGCTGAGGTCCTCCTGCTTTATTCGATCGTGATTGGTCCTGGCAGGGAAGGTCAGGATTGGTCCACCTCGCTTATCTCGTCCACCTGAAACAAGTCAGTCGTTTAAACTGGGTTAAACTGTGTCTGTGTGTGTGTGTGTGTCGGAGTATGAGAGTGTGTGTGTGTGTGTGTGTGTTACCTGATACAAAGGCCACTTTCTCTCTGAGCACCGTCAGGACGTCGGCCGCCCGAACACACTCGGCTTTACCTGAACCTGACACACACACAGGAAATGTTTCTTTCTCATAACTCTATCATTTTTAAACGAATATTCCCAAACACAAGTGGGATGATTGTTGATTTTTAAAATCCCTGATGCTTCAGATAATAATGTGATATATCGATGAAGATGAAACAAAGTGAGAGATGTGGCTCCGCCTCCCGGGAGTCGGTCTGTTCACGTGTTTAGATCCAAACGTCCTCTGAGCTCAACCAATCAGGCTTCGACTGACATTTCAAGTCAAAGTCCTGCAGCTCAGTGTGTGTCTGTGTGTGTGTGTGCGTCAGATCATCCTCCACAGTGGGAGGAAGCTAATCCAACACACACACACACACTGAGGACATTAAGCGTCTCATATTAGCAGTTCGGCGAGCGGCGCCAACCCTCGGAGAGAAAACCTAAAAACATGGAGGAGGTGAAGGAGAAGAGAGAGGGAGGCTCGTTTATCCATCCTTCACTAGCTCCTCGCTGCGTCCTCTGTCTCCTTCACTAGTGTCCTTCAGTCCTTCACGACCCAGACGCTTTAATCCACACTGATTGTTTGACACGTCTGACGGATTAACACAGATCATCAGTGTATTATACACAACCTCACTGTATATACTCTACTGTACAAACATATATATATAGAGACTGTATATGAAGATGAAGGGGGGTTTATGACGTGTGCTGCAGCCAGACACCAGGGGGCGTCGCAGATGAGGCTGTAGCTGTGAAGTGTCCATGTTTATTTACAGTGTGTGGACACTAATGAGGTGAAGTGTGTGTTTGTGGTCCCACGCAGACAAAACATGACAATCATCAGAAAAATCAATCAACAGTCTGATCGATCAGCTGTCAATCACCCTGACTGATCCTGAATCAGCTGTCACACACACAGACACACACACAGCGTAAAGCCTAAAATAGCTGCTGCTCAGAGCCTCAGAGAAACTCACTGACTACACAACTCAACGAATGAACACAATCAAGAGCTGCGTTCAGACAAACTGGAAGATTCTATCAGAGGATTTCTGGATATTTGTTTCCTGGTTTCCTTCAGTAAATAAACACATAAAAGATTCAGAAAAGTCAAAGACAGTTCCTGAAGAATAAACAACAGTAAACAAATTGTGTATTAAAGTGTTTATTCTACTGACTGAAGAGACGACTGGATCTGGCTACTTGTTTTAAATTGTAATGTTTGGAAATCGATTTATTGATTCTGTTTGAGTCAAAATAATAAAGCAACTAAAACATCTCCTGATGAATCACGTTTACATTCACTGGATCCAGATGTTTATTTAGATCAATTTCCCTTAAAAAACATAATAATAATGATGATAATAATAATAACCACAATAATGATACCATCTCTGAAAAAGACTTTAAAATGATTAAATTCCTTCAGAGAAGATCTTGAAGTTCTGCTGCAGCTTCACTGATTCGTCCTCAGATCATTTATCAACCGATCGTTAACTTTCTGGTTTGGTCTCAAACTCAAAGACGTACATTTAGGTATAATCATGTGTGATGTATGATTCATTGATTATAGATCACTGTGATCCTGTCAATCAACTCAGAGACGATCAGGTGACAGCTCCACCTGCTCACTGCATGAGGCTGTTGCCACGGCTACCTGCAGGTGTGTTCCACCTTGATGTTTCTGAACTGAGAGCAGAAGGTTTCAATTGACTCCTGTCAGCCAATCAGAGGCCAGGAGGCTGTTTGACTGCTACTGATGATGATGATGATGAAGATGATGATGATGATACCTCTACTACTGGAATGACTGAGAAACACACACACACACACACAGACACACACACACACACACACATGTAATAACCCAGCAGGCCTTCCCACAATCCTCCTTGGTGGGACACTCCACACCCCCACCACACACACACACACACACACACTCTCTGAGTCAATGGGCGGATGTGGAGGCATCATGGCGACAGCAGCTCCCACTACACACACGCACACGCCTGCTTGCGCGCACTCATGCGCGCGCGCGCGCACACACACACACACACACACGCACACCCTACCTGCCGTCGCCAGGCCGTCCGGGCCCGCTTCTCCTCCTCCATCCACCGGATTCATCCTCCCTCCTCTTCCTCCCTCCTCCTCCTCCTCCTCCTCCTCGCGCTCTGCTCCGTTATGTACCGTCGGTGTCTCCTCGCGCCTCCTCCTCCTCCCCCTCCTCCTCCTCCTCCCTACCAGTCCATCCCTGCTCGGTCCAGGCTCCGGTTGGAGGGACGGATGTGTCTCCTGCTCCCGGTACCGATCACTGCTGCATCCTCCTCGGTCAGCCTCCTCCTCCTCTTCCTCCTCCTCTTCCTCCTCTGCTGCTGCTCTTACGTTACCGTGATCCCGCGCGGCATCCCATCACGTCACCGTTACAGATCCCGTTACCGTCCCCCGGTGCTGCTCTCTCTCTGCCGGTGCGGGCAGCGGACGCGCGCACGGTCGGTCTGTGTGTTCGAGCACGCAGGCGCAGCGCGCACTGTGAGGATGCAGCAGCTGCACCGACCCTCCGTTACTATCACGTTACTGTGCGTTACTATAACTGCTCACCACGTGATCAGCAGAGACAAGATTTTATATAATATTAACGTGACATATGATGTGTTAATATTTTATTTTAATACATTTAGTTTAATATATAAAGAGATATTCATGAAATGTAAATAGTACATAATGAAAAATAGTACGATGGGCTGTGAGTTAAATAGTATAACTGTATTATATAATATTATGGTCAACAACATATAAAGTGTTTGATATAAATTCTTAATGAATGGACACAGAATGAAGAGCATCAATAATAATGTATTTCTGAACCAATAGGATCACAAAGGAAAAAATGATCAATTGTATATAAAGATAAACTTCTCATCATGTGTGTGAAGATCAAAACATCTGGTGCAACAGGAAGAGAAGAAACGATGAAGATCTTCAGAATGAAGAGGAAGATGATTCTCTACAGTGAACAGTGTTTCCGCTGCAGGATGAATGAAGCTGCTTCACTCATTCAGCTCAACTAGCAGCGCCACCCACAGGCCACCGAAGCTCACAGCAGCCTCTCACTTATAGTATATACTTTATTGATCATATATATTATATATATATATTATATTATATTATATATATATATTATATATGATATATATATATATCATATATATTATCAATAAAGTGTATATATATTTAGGGTTAGGGTAATATTTATATATATATATTTATATATATCATTTATATATTCAACAACATATAAACAAGCAACATTATATACATTATTTATGAGCTATATTTAAAACAACTTGTATTTTTTCCTCTGGTTGGTTTTTGTCTTTATTTCTTTAGAAAATAAATATTTTTTATTGTATATATATATATAATAAATAAACATTTGTTTTGGTGCAGAGGGGTGTGTGCCGTCGCAGCGTGATGACGTCACGTTGCCGTAGGAACAGCAGCGCGTCGGCTAGCTGCAAGCTAACAGGGTTAGCTGTCAAACGTTGTGTTTGAAACTTCGCAGCGTTTGTTTGTCCGTGTTTCACCTTCAACGACTCGACGGAGCCGACGGTTAACCGGTTAACGACACTTGTTTTACCCGCTGAAGTGAAGTGACTGTCGGATAAACAACGAATGACAGTCGCCTTGTGGTCCAAGGCGAGCTAACAGATGCTAACAGAGGCTAACAGGTGCCAGAAGGTGGAAACTATGAAATCAGTTTCACCTGTAACACTTAAATTCACCTGCAGGAATAGTGTGACGCAACAAGTGAATTGTGTCATATGAGTGTTTGATGACCACGTGACTCTTTATTGTGTTGATGTGTGTTGAACAGGGAACATGGCGTCTGTGTCCGAGCTGAAGAAACATCTGGAGCACGGGGATCTGAACCTGCTGCAGAAAGTCAGCTTGCTCAACAGCAGCGTCACGAGTGAGACAACATGAAAACACTCAAACTGTTTCCTCCATCATCATCATCATCATCATTACATTAAATTTCATTTCATTACATTACATTCATTTTGCTGACGCTTTTGTCCAAATCAACTCACAGTAAGTGCATCAACCATGAGGGAACAATCCAAGAACTTCATGAAACTTCTCATTCATCCAAGTTGGCATCTTCAGACATTTGATTTTCTTCTCTTAGCAACTACTGAAATATTACTTTCAAACAAATATAAAACTGATAAAAGTAGAACATCCACATATTGTATTTAGCTGAATGATTAATAGATCATTAAAGTTGTCAGTTGATTTATTATCCTTGAGGTGAATTTGACCTTTGTCGCGTGTCTCTGTCAGACGTCCTGAACGTGGCGGCGCTTCAGACCGACAGCGGGGCGTTGCCTCGGGTGAAGGCGGAGCTCTATCACAGCGGCGTCCTGAGTCACTGCGTCCTCGTCCTCGCTCAGGATCCCAGAGAGCTGAGGAGCAACTGGAGCGCCGCCGCCACCCTCGCCAGGATCACCAGGTCCTCCTCACAGTGCCAATCTGTCCATTTATTCTAGTTTTCTAAATGTTTATCCTCAGTATACTTGAGATCTGAGTGTATTCAAAGAAAAGTGTGAATGTTTAAAATGTTTTATAATAAAAAGTTGAAGTAAAGATGTATTTTAAATATATGGAAGGTTAAAGGATTTAAATATTTTGAATATCTTTAATTAGTTTAAAATGTGTATATTTTGTCTAATTCTACTTTAATATAATGTACTGATAGTTTAAATTGTCTCCTCAGCTCCTGCTGTGTTGGGTTTGACCCTGGTGAAGAATCAAAGGCCTTTTATAGGCTCCTCCTACCGTCAGTCGTGGACGGCCTCCTGTCATTGGCCAGTCAGCTGATGAGGCGGGCGGAGGTGAGTGAGCCTTGAAGATTGCTAGTGGACGAGTCTGAAGTGAAAGTGATGGAGATGTGTGTGTGTGTGTGTGTCAGTGTGTGTCTCTGCTCAGGAAGGTGATGGACTCCGTCATGTGTCTGCTGGGAGGCCACACCCAGCTCACGACTCAGGGTGCGTCCTGTCACTCACGGCGCTCACTGACCTGATGCTGACAGACCTCGTGTTGACATCTGTCTCTGTCCAGTCCTCAGCTCCGCTCACTATGAGCACATCCAGATGTGTGAGGACGTAGCTGTGTCTCTGCTCTGTGTCCAGATGTGGATTCAAGTCTGCACAGCCAACAGGTGGCGCTCATGAGTTTACTGTCCACTGATCATTTATATTTATTAACCTGCTTCATGTCCATGAGGTTAATTTAAGCCCCGCCCACTCTGCAGGAACTTCCTGTCCAGCCTGACTGACGACTCCGTCCTGTTGCTGCTGAACGAGGTCATCGGCCAATTAGCCGTCAGCTCCGACGTGGCAGTGGGAGGGGCCTCCGTCAAACTCATCCTCCTCATGGCCAATCAACTGCAGCTGCGTCTCAAGCCCCTCCTCCTCAACTTCAAAGGTCAGAGGTCGCACGCGTCGATGACTGACAGCAGCAGGAAGTTCTGTTCAGTTAAATTAACTGAAAGGTCAGAGGTCTCTCTCTCTCTCCATCTCTCTCTCTCTCTCTCTCTCTCTCTCTCTCTCTCTGCAGGACTGGACGACCTGCTGGACAAGGACTGGAGGGGGCGTGGCATTGACCAGGACATGGACCAGCTAATTGAACTCCTCCAATCATACAGAGACACGACGAGTCCCTCTCAGGTTGGTCTGTCCCTATAACTGTGTGTGTATGTGTGTGTAGAGATGTGTAACTGTATCTCAATCTGTGTGTGTAATCAGGTTTGTACACTTTTGTAGAGTCATGTTGTTTTAGTCCCCAGTGAAGGTCCGA
The DNA here is from genome assembly GCF_949316205.1 of Platichthys flesus. Taxonomy (NCBI): domain Eukaryota; kingdom Metazoa; phylum Chordata; class Actinopteri; order Pleuronectiformes; family Pleuronectidae; genus Platichthys; species Platichthys flesus. Next base: position 322,512 of record NC_084966.1, on the reverse strand, counting down.
TTACAGTTCATCACTTTTTTCATGTGTTAAGTTAAAACACTGGATTCTTATTGGACGGCCTGCTGCCCTCTGACTCCTCCCCTCTCAGGTGAGTGCTGAGCGTGTGCGGGCGGCGTGTGTGATCCAGGCGTCATGGAGGTCGTATCAGACCCGGCGCCGAGTGAAGAGTCTGAACAGAGCTGTCGGTTCCCTGCAGAGGAGATTCAGGTTCGACCGCTCAGCATCTGTGTGCAGCTGGAACCTCATGGAACAGAGTATGACTATGAAAACATGAGTGTGTGTGTGTGTGTGTGTGTGTGTGTGTGTGTGTGTGTGTGTGTGTGTGTGTGTGTGTGTGTGTGTGTGTGTGTGTGTGTGTGTCAGGGCTCGGAGGAGGCAGCAGCAGCAACAGAAGGAGGCTCAGCAGTGGGAGGAGGAGCTGAAGTATCAGGTGAGCCTGCAGTACTGCCCCCTGGTGGCTGGCTGCAGGATTGGTAATAAACCTTGCCTTCTCCATGTTACAGATGGGACAAGGTTTAGAGTAAAGAGACGGGTTAGGGTTCTTATCGCTCTGATGTGTATTTAACGTGTGTGTGTGTTCCAGGTGTGTGTGCGGCGGCTGCAGGCGAGGAGGGCGTTCCATCAGAAACAGAGAGAACTGCTGCAGCTGCTTCCTCCTGGTAGAGAAACGCTGACTCGTCCTCGCTTGTCTCTTCTTCACCAGATTCAAGATTAATCTAGAAAAAGTGAAATTTCTTCTGCAAAACAAGCGACACTCAGCTGTGCTGGTTTTCAGACCAGGTGCAGTCGTACCTGAGGGAGTGCGAGCGGCGAGCGGCGGTCGTGATCCAGAGCTTCTGGAGAGGCTCCAGAGAGCGGCGCCGCTACATCAGCTCCCAACGAGACGACCTGAGGCGCCATCGAGCCGCCAGGACGCTGCAGAGAGCGGTACTCACTCAGGAGGACGCCAGCGCCAACCGAGACCCGAACAATCACATGACTCATGCTGTCCACTCTCTCTTACAGGTGCAGCGCTTCCTGCAGAAAAGACAAGCGGCCAAAGCCCCGCCCACCGCACCGCTCTGGATTGGTCAGAAAGGTTTGACGGACAGTAGGAGGGTGGAGCTGAAGGCTCAGGTGGAGGAATACATCGCTGTGCATCGTGTAAGACGAGGAGATAGAAGCTCAGGATTTAAAAACGAAATGTCTTCATCAAAATAAAACCCCCGTCTCTCCGTCTCTCTGTCCTCAGTCGTCCCGGGTGTCCCCAGGCGAGTGTGAGCGCCTCCATCAGGAGGTTCAGCTGCTGCTGTCGGAGCTGCAGAGCGGAGGTGAGCGGAGGAGGGTGGAGCAGAGGAGAGAGGCGCTGCTCGCTCACACACACACTCAGCTGGAGCTGCTCAGAGGTACACACACGCACACACATGCACACACACTCACACACTCACACACTCACAGACACACTCTCACACACATTCTCACACTCACAGACACACTCACTCACACACTCACACACTCACAGACACACTCTTACACACACACTCACACACACTCACACACATTCTCACACTCACAGACACACTCACTCATACACCCACACACCCACACACTCACTCACACACACCTGATTGCAGTTTGTGAGCATTAATCAAATATCTCTTCTTCTCTTTTACCACAGACGCCCCGCCCCTTTCCCTTGTCACGGCGCCAGTGGGCGAGGCCTTCCTCAGCCACTCAGGTCGCTGCGTCCTTCGCGCCCGTGACGCCCACAACGCGACGCTGCAGGCGAGCCGGCTCCCCTGGTGGAGGAGGCTGGGAGAGCCGGCGGACCCGCCCGACCCCGCCCACCTGTGGGAGCTGGAGGCGGAGTTTGGAGGACTGTTTGTTGGCGGCTCAGCTAACATTTAACGTGAAGACGCAGGTTCATCGCACACTGACGAGCACGAGACTGTGCTGCCACCTGCTGTCGATTTCCAGAACTGACTCCGAGGTCCTCGTCCTATCGCTCTGATGTTCTCTTCCTGATTGGTTCCTCTCCGTCACATGACTCAACCAGCGGTGACTCAAAGAGGCGTGGTTTAGACACGAGGTCGTAGACGATCAAACTCCGGGTTTGTCTCCAGTGTTTATTGAGTTCATTCAGAGAGTTGCTGCAGTAACAGTGTCAACCAGCAGAGGGCGCCTCCTCACTGCAGCAGCTGTGATGATGGGAGTTTTCTGTTTTATTTCCACTTGTCTATAAAGTTTTTTGAAGCCTTTGACTCAGTTTGTTGTTATTGACGCCCTCCCAGTGCTCAACCAGTGCAGAGTGTAGAGCTGCTGCTGGTCTCTGGTGTGGAACCAGCTGACCTGTGGTCCTCATTGATCCTGGTCAGAGCTTCAGGCTGCAGATGTTACATCAGCAGCCGTCGCTCGGCTGGAAACGACACCGGAGCTCCGACTGTGAGTTTTAACTTTCATTAATATGAAGTAAAGTTACAAAGGTAAATACTTAATTATACTTTTACTTGGGTAACGAGTACTCTTACTTTCTGATTACTGTAAAACAGAACGTGTGTCGCTTCAGTTTTATGTGTTAGTTCTTAAAACACGATTTTAAATACAAATCAAGAATATTCCTCACAAAACTGATTTTGAACTTTATAACAATCACATAAAATAGTTTATGAAATATAACATTATATAATATCATTTTAAAATGTCTCAGATAGGGAAAGAGAAACAGAAATATTATAGTTTCTTTACTGAATATATATTTTATTATTTGAAACCGGATTTATTTTGGTGAACGTGTGATCGTGTAAAACACCAATAAATGAAATCATCATGAAACTTTCCAGAATAATCTCTGCAGAGATTTGAATTTCTGGATCCCAGTTATTATCATATTCATTATTATATATTATTGTAAAACCTTGAGTTGCTGGAGGTTTCCTCCTGACTGGACTTTGTTGGCCGGAAGTGAAGGAGTTAAGCTGCAGAGGAATGTGGAGGGAGGAGAAGTTTAAACTCCTGCTTTTCATTTTCTCTCTCCGCTCACTCTCTCCATCCATCTCGTCCTTCTCCTCTTCCTCAGGCCGTCTACTCCTCCTCCTTTCTCCTCCTCTCTCTCCTCCTCCTCCTTCCTCCTCCTCTCAGGACGACTCCAGGTCACCGCAGAGATGTCAGGGACGATGCCCAGGTTTCCCAGCCTGCCCACTATGCCCAGTATGCCCAGTATGCCCACTATGCCCAGTATGCCCAGTATGCCCAGTATGCCCAGTATGCCCACTATGCCCAGTATGCCCAGTATGCCCACTATGCCAATTATGCCCAGTATGCCCACTATGCCCACTATGCCCAGTATGCCCAGTATGCCCAGTCTGCCCACTATGCCCACTATGCCCAGTATGCCCAGGGGGGTGAAGCTGCCGAGGGCTGTCGCCATGCCAACTGTATCCCAGGCTCATCGAAGGATGCTGCTGGACCGCTGCTCCGTCCTGGACCATCAGACACCTGAAGGTAACAGACACCACGCTGCTATGAGTCCTACAGACAGTCCTACAGACAGCACTACAGACAGTCCTACAGACAGCACTACAGACAGTACTACAGACAGTACTACAGACAGCACTACAGACAGTCCTACAGACAGCACTACAGACAGTACTACAGACAGTCCCACAGACAGCACTACAGACAGTCCTACAGACAGTACTACAGACAGTACTACAGACAGTCCTACAGACAGCACTACAGACAGTACTACAGACAGTACTACAGACAGTCCTACAGACAGCACTACAGACAGCACTACAGGCAGCACTACAGACAGTCCTACAGACAGCACTACAGACAGTACTACAGACAGTCCTACAGACAGCACTACAGACAGCACTACAGAGTAAAACCACAGGAAGGGGCAGAGGAATCTGAGCTGAGATCAGTGTGTGAACCAGGGAGAAGCTCAGCTGCTTGAATCACAGAATGAAGAATGATGAACGGATGAAAAGAGAGAGATTTCACTTCTTTGCTCGTTTTTACTTCAAATCTCCACATGAACGGATGAAGATGATAATCAGGTGCAGATTGATATTCGGTCATGGTGCTTCTCGTCCAGATAGAAACACAGGGCTTCATATTGACGAGCTTTTCCCTGCAGGTTTCTGATCTATGGTTTTTTCAGTTTGTGCTGGAGCGATAAATAAATCCAGAGCAGATTATAGAGCTGAGCTGCTGCACATGTCCCGGATCACGAGCACACACAGAGACACGTCCAGGCTCTGGGCCGGAATGTTCACCACTTCACTCTGTGACTACACACAACAGTGTTTCATTCAAACGGGAACATCGCACAACAAGTCGACGAGGGTGAATGACAGGAGGCGTGTCCTGAGTGGGTGTGTGTGTGTGTGTGTGTGTGTGTGTGTGTGTGTGTGTGTGTGTGTGTGTGTGGTTGTGTGTGGTTTTGTGGGTGTGTTGTTGTGTGTGAAGGATTAACCTCAGTCAGGACAGTGTGGATGTTGAGCTGTCGGAGTCGTCTTCATGTACGGTGAGAAATATTTTAATATTTATCATATTTTTCTTTATTTTCAGATTGTTGTTGAGATGTTTAAATAATTTATGTGTAAGTTCCACATATGTGTGATTTAATGTTTCGTCTTGTTATATAATAATTATATATCATCCTCCAGTAAGAGATCTTGACTTTATCAGTTTTTAACCTTTACATTTCATGAATATATCTGTTAATATGATAAATATTAATATAATTAAAATGTCATTTGAATGTTATAATCAAAGATACATTTGTATATTTTATTCACAATTTAACGTCTTTTAAGCTTTCAGTGAACCCAGGTGTCCCCACTTTGTCAAATTTATGAAATGAGTGAATTGTATTAGATACATGAATATTTCTTAGTCTGTTACTGAATTTGAGTCTTTTCACAGTTTGGTCTAATGTGGAAGTTTCCTTATGATGAGTTCAAATCTCAATTAGTAGAAATAACTTGATGTGACCTTCAGTGAAGAAATGACCTTTAATCACAATGTGTTGATTATAATTTATAATCACATCCTCATAATGTGGGAATTTCACAGATTCAGTGCCTTGCTCAGCGGCACTGTGGAACATCACATGTCACAACTTGGGGATTGAACCTGTGTCATCTTTAAGCTCTGCCAACAAAAAACAACAACATAAACACATTACGCAACAACAAGCGAGCACAGGATTAAGATGTACTGTAGTGTGTGTGAGTGTGTATGTGTGTGTGTGTGTGGTGGGGGTGGGGGGGGGGGGGTCTCTTTAATCTCCAAAAACCATTGAATTAAAGAAAGAGAAGGTTAAAGTCCACAGACTCACTGCTGCCCCCATGTGGCTGTGATGTGTGCAGGTCTGTGTGGCTGCTGCTGGGCGTTACGGCCTCGCTACAAGAGACTGGTTGATAACATCTTCCCAGAAGACCCCGAGGTTAACACACACACACACACAACACACAACACAACACAATTCTTTCTTTCTGTCCATGTGTTAGAATGTGTGTTTTCTCTGTGATCTGACGTTGTGTTGATGGATGTGTGTAGGACGGGCTGGTGAAAGCCAACATGGAGAAGTTGACGTTCTTCGCTCTGTCGGCGCCGGAGAAGCTGGATCGCATCGCTGCGTACCTGTCCGAGCGTCTGACCAGGGAACTGAACCGCCACCGCTACGGGTCCGCACACACACTGACACACACTGACACACACACAGTGTTACCGCGCTGAGTATTCATGTAATCTGTTACTTGCAGGTACGTGTGCATAGCGCTGGAGGCGCTGGAGCAGCTGCTGTTAGCGTGTCACTGTCAGAGCATCAACCTGCTGGTGGAGAGTTTCCTCAGGACGCTGCGTCTGCTGCTGGAGGCCGACAAGCCGCACCTGCACATCCTGGCCACCAGCTCGGTACCACACACACAACTCTGTACCACACACACACAACTCTGTACCACACACACAGCCCTGCACATCCTGGCCACCAGCTCGGTACCACACACACAACTCTGTACCACACACACAACTCTGTACCACACACACAGCCCTGCACATCCTGGCCACCAGCTCGGTACCACACACACAACTCTGTACCACACAACTCTGTACCACACAACTCTGTACCACACACACACAACTCTGTACCACACACACAGCCCTGCACATCCTGGCCACCAGCTCGGTACCACACACACAACTCTGTACCACACACACACAACTCTGTACCACACACACAGCCCTGCACATCCTGGCCACCAGCTCGGTACCACACACACAACTCTGTACCACACACACACAACTCTGTACCACACACACAGCCCTGCACATCCTGGCCACCAGCTCGGTACCACACACACAACTCTGTACCACACACACACAACTCTGTACCACACAACTCTGTACCACACAACTCTGTACCACACACACACAACTCTGTACCACACACACAACTCTGTACCACACACACAGCCCTGCACATCCTGGCCACCAGCTCGGTACCACACACACAACTCTGTACCACACAACTCTGTACCACACACACAACTCTGTACCACACACACAACGCTGTACCACACAACTCTGTACCACACACACAGCCCTGCACATCCTGGCCACCAGCTCTGTACCACACACACACAACTCTGTACCACACACACACAACTCTGTACCACACACACACAACTCTGTACGACACACACAGCCTGCAACGCACAACTCTGTACCAAACACACACAACTCTGTACGACACACACAGCCTGCAACGCACAACTCTGTACCACACACACACAACACTGTACGACACACACAGCCCTGCACATCCTGGCCACCAGCTCTGTACCACACACACACAACTCTATACCACACACACACAACTCTGTACGACACACACAGCCTGCAACGCACAACTCTGTACCAAACACACACAACTCTGTACGACACACACAGCCTGCAACGCACAACTCTGTACCACACACACACAACACTGTACGACACACACAGCCCTGCACATCCTGGCCACCAGCTCTGTACCACACACACACAACTCTGTACCACACACACACAACGCTGTACGACACACACACAATTTATTTATATCAAATATGATATTGAATAAAGTTTATGTACACACACACACACACACACACACAGGGATTAACAGAGTGTGTACAGCAGGTTCACTCCTGGAGAGACAAGCAGGAGTTGTGTTCATGTGTGTGTGTGTCTGCCTGATTAACTGGTCACATGATCAGAAACCTCATGATGATGTCAGAGAATGAGGTCATTTAGTGATGTAATGAAATAACCTAAACAATAAAGGTCCACAGCTCGTTGTCATGACCCATGATGATGATGTCATCCCCGTCTCTCTTTCAGTTCGTGAAGTTTGCGAACATCGAGGAGGACACGCCCTCGTACCACCGCAGCTACGACTTCTTCGTGTCCCGCTTCAGTCAGATGTGTCACTCACAGCACGAGGACGAGGACACCAGGACCGAGTCAGTGCCCCCCCCCGAGAGC